>NW_017306662.1:1136879-1158299 GCF_000935625.1 Nanorana parkeri
CCCCTTGTGATATACTAACCGGCCTCATCCCAACATTTCCCACTGTACCCAGCTGGCACTTCAAGAGCCCCCAAAGAATTTGCGGACGTCATTTTTTTTTGCATTGTATAAAATGTCCAAACAGATGTCGGGATGCATTTTAATGCCGCCGTTAACCCTTCGCGTCCCTTGCATGCAGCCACAACGCAAGCCCCTTCTGCACTCTTTACTGGCAGCGATCAGCCGAGCGCTCCTCGAGGAATATTATATTTCAAACGCGTTCATAAAACTGTCAAAGCGTTCCATAAATCCCGGTTATGGGACAATTTCTTAGAACACAGAAGTAGAATTGATCGTGTTCCCAAAAATCGTTCCTATTACGGCGCTGCTTTAAAAACGGACGTGGAGTTCGTAGGTTGGGGATGAGCGCCCCTTACTAGGCTGTATACGCGGACGTGGAGATCATAGATTGGGGATGAGCGCCCCTTACTAGGCTGTATACGCGGAGTTCAATGATTGGGGATGAGCGCCCCTTACTAGGCTGTATACGCGGACGCGAAGTTCATAGATTGGGGAGGAGCGCCCCTTATCTGGCTGTATTCGGCTGGTGAGCGGTCCATAGAACAAACTGGACATTATTGAACCCAATTACAGCTCAATGCCTGATTAATGTAACATTATCAGTGCTTTCTGGAGGCAATGCATGATGGGAGATGTACTCTTGAGAAATGGAGATTGCATCACATCAAGCAGCGGGGAAAGAGACGCAAAGCACACTGGGAATCCAGGAAGTTGTTGGAAGTGACGGGCCAACGGAAGGCGGCGCTCCCTACATAAAAGGGACTTTCTCTAGTAAGCTTTGATTGTATTATCAGAGACATCTCCGGTATGTATTCCTATCACAATGCTGATGTCATAACAGGAGGGGAGATGCCGGGACTCTACAACTCCTTTAAATGCGAAACCACTGACTCCCAATGCTGCAGGGGCGTTGTCACCCTCCGTTACCAACTAGGGGTAGCTGGTTACAGCCAATGTGCTGTAAAACTCCCCCTGTGGTGGTGGATTGACAGCTGTGGTGGTTGATTGACAGCTGTGGTGGTTGATTAATAGCCGAGGTGGTTGATTGACAGCTGTGGTGGTTGATTGACAGCTGTGGTGGTTGATTAATAGCCGAGGTGGTTGATTGACAGCTCCAGTGGTTGATTGACAGCAGCGGTAGAGGTCTGATAGCTGCGATGGTGGATTGACAGCTGTGGTGGTTGATTGACAGCTGCAGAGGAGGTTTGACAGCTGTGGTGGTTGATTGACAGCTTTGGTGGTTGATTGACAGCTGTGATGGTGATTCACAGCTACAGTGGTGGATTGACAGGTTCCATTGTGTTCCCCTAGACCTGTGCCACAGACTTGCGCTTGCAGAGGAACAATGAGGCACTGTCAGTATGTAATGAGCAAAAATGGCTGTCCCCCGTGTACCGACATCCCTACAAACTTCACAGAGAAAGGAGAAGATTATTAAGACAATAACTCGTTGATAAGATTCTGAACAATAAGCTGATCATATCGGCACGTGTATCTAAAAAAAAGAACGAATATAATATTTCCCCTTTAAAAGAATCTTCTTCGGATCCCTGGAAATGATAGCCGTTCCGTGTCAGCGATCCTTGGTCTAATTAGAGCTTAGTCATCCGGCATAGTTGGGGTTTCTCAATATTTTGTTGTTTTTTTTAGCCGCTGCCGGTATGAGCGTACAATTAAAATGTAAAATATGTAGGAACGGGGCCAACGTTTCAACTCCAGCACATGAAACATTTCCCAACAACACCCATGGATTGGCATGTTTAGGTTGAGAAAGGTTCCATCAACAGGAAGAGGTGGCTGGAGGAGAAGAGTGATTCAGCTTTTAAGACTTTTTTTGGAGAATGTTTCTTCGTTAGTTAAATATCATTTTTATTGCCAGCACTGGGAAAGGGGAAAACGCTCACCAACGAAGCAAGAATTTAAAGAAGCAAGAGTCAACCCTAAGGCCACCGGAGGTTCTTCAGTAGGTGGCTGAGGACTATCTCAGCTTCATTGGCACTTTGGAATCTGAGGCCCCCGGAGGCTCTTCAGTAGGGGGTTGAGGACTATCTCAGCTGGATTGGCACTTTGGAATCTGAGGCCCCCGCAGGCTCTTTAGTAGGGGGTTGAGGGCTATCTCAGCTAGATTGGCACTTCGGAATCTGAGGCCACCGGAGACTCTTCAGTAGGGGGTAGAGGACTATCTCAGCTTCATTGGCACTTTGGAATCTGAGGCCACCGGAGACTCTTCAGTAGGAGGTTGAGGGATATCTCAGCTAGATTGGCACTTTGGAATCTGAGGCCCCCGGAGGCTCTTCAGTAAGGGGCTGAGGGCTATTACAGCTGGATTGGCACTTTGGAATCTGAGGCCCCCCGGAGGTTCTTCAGTAGGGGGTTGAGGACTATTTCAGCTAGATTGGCACTTTGGAATCTGAGGCCCCCAGAGGCTCTTCAGTAGGGGGCTGAGGGCTATCTCAGCTGGATTGGCACTTTGGAATCTCTGAGGCCACCCGAGACTCACTTTACAGTCACCTTCTAGCATTTCATATTGTTTGGTGCCAGGTATAGATCTTAACATAGAAAATACACACGGGTCTTCTCAGTCATCCAATTTCTCTCTTGACCAACCTTGGCTCACTTTACAGTCACTTTTTTAGCACACATAAGGTTGGTGCCACGTATGGATCTTAACATAGACAGCACACAAGGTTCTTCTCTGTCATCCAATTTCTCTCTTGCCCAACCTTGGCCCAATTTACAGTCACTTTAAGCATTTCATATGGTTGGTGCCACGTATGGATCTTAACATAGACAATACACACGGGTCTAGTCAGTCAACCACTTACTCTCTTGACCAACCTTGGCCCACTTTACAGTCAACAGGGCAAGGAGCCTACCAACATCAACAAGAGGAATGATTTTCATTATGGCCTAGGAAAGTCCATCCTCTCTCTTGTTTTGTCTAGGCTTCTCTTCCTGCAATGTTCAATTTCGATGTTCCTAATAGACTTTATACTTATAAAAACCCAAATCCTCCTATTTTTATTATCTACCTTGGAAGGGCAAAAGGCAAAGAAAGCACTACGTTTCGTCTAATGAATGTTTATACTGTCATGTGCCAGGGACATCCAATAACTTCCCAGATGCTTTTCATACCGTGAACATGCCGCAGACATGAACACACCATCAAGGCCACAATTAACAGTCTTTACTTTGGCTTTGGGGAATGTCGAGTCAAACCGAACTCAACTCGATCAAAATGAATGAATCGCGAGGCATTTTTGGTTAATTTTGTCTGTTTTTTCTCTCTCTCTCTCCCAGACCGTCCCAGTCATGAGACCTCGGCTACCTCTGAGAAGCGTGAGGATCGTTCTCGAGCGTCCGTAGACACTTCAGCTATTAGCCCAAACTTAACCACCTCTTAAACAACTTCCGAAAGGAACTAACCGGCTTTATTGTCTGTCCAGAAAACTTTTCCGAGGAAGGGGAGACTCTCCACACCCAAATTCCTGCAGGTTAGAAGACGGAAAATTCATCTTTCAATTGCTGATTTTGGAAAAGCTCTTTTACAGCCTACAAAAATAGACGCTTTTCCTTGGTTGAAAGCTCCACCGCTCCTTGCTCAGGGCTGGCGGTGTCGGAAATATTTATAAAAGCGGGGAGACGGCTTTTCATCAAAGGGGATTGTTGATAATAATCATATTAACAAAGCAGATAAAGCCGTTTCTCCCATCGAATTCAGCTTTTCTTTGTCTGGACCCAAAACCTCAGAACCTTTTTGAACTTTTTTTTTTTTTTTCCTAGCAGCTCTAGGCACTAATAATAATATTATGGCAGGTATGCGTGTGCTCTGTGAAGGGAGTTTTTAATTTGCGAGATCAAACCAGACTGCATTAAAAACACATACAAATGCAGAATTATATTCTAACGCAGAACAAACAGCAAATAAAGTGCCGAGACCCGCAGGAGACAAATCACATCGTCTCTTTCATCCAATCCCAAGAGACAGATGGCTGGTGGCTTCTTATCACGCTGTTGCAGCAAGTGACTCTATGGCGATATCAGGAAATAAAGGGCCCACAATGCACAGATTGAGGTATAATTTAAAGGTTCCTTCTACCCAATACTGATATTTTAGTGTTTGGTAGATGTTAGGGAGTTAAACCTCTCTTTTATCTTTGAGGGTCTCTACTTTTGAAGGTCTATACCCCTGCTGTGCCCATTATGGGGAGCTCTCACCATCCCTGTGCTGTGTTCCTGGGTCTGCACACCTGCCGTGCCCATTATCAGGGTCTCCCAAAATCCCTGTGCTGAGTTCCCGGGTCTGTACACCCGCTGTGCCCATTATGAGGGTCTCCCACCATCCCTGTGCTGAGTTCCCGGGTCTGTACACCCGCTGTGCCCATTATGAGGGGCTCCCACCATGCCTGTGCTGAGTTCTCGGATCTATACACCTCCTGTGCCCATTATTAGGGTCTCCCACCATCCCTGTGCTGAGTTCCCGGGTCTGTACACCCGCTGTGCCCATTATGAGGGGCTCCCACCATCCCTGTGCTGAGTGCCAATTATGAATGGTTCTCACTAACCTATGTGCTGAGTTTCCGGGTCTGTACGCCCAGTGTGTCCATTCTGAGGCCATCCCACCATCCCCGCTGGATTTTTTATTATATGTTAGAGATAATGCAACAAGGGGAGCTGGAACATACAGGTCAGCAAAATCCCATTACCGTTAATGCATCATTACACCGGGTGGTTCAGAGGCTCCGTTTGGTCTGCTTTGTATTTTGCCCCTCTGAACATATCAGGAGAGTGTTCCTGGTTATGGCCTGCCGGCTATGGAGGGAGGAGGGTCGGGTTGGGTCTCTGGTGAATAAGCGGACTTCACATCATACAAGGTGACAAGAAGCGATTTAAAAAAACAGGGTGACTACTCCGGATTTTGGGGTGACTTGACACCTGCAGGTGATAGGACCTTCGAGCCGAGCTCGGCCATTCGACCATTTGGCGGCTGGCGGCGGCCCGGTCCATGTCGCTCCTTCATTTCGCTCGACTTAACTCTGGGTAACCTTGGCTCCGTCAGACCAGAAAAAAAGCTTTGCGGGGATAAAACTACCGAGATGAAGGTTAAAGAAATAAGACTTTTCCTGGTGGAAATACATGAAATTCCTCATCAGAAACCATAAGAAACTAATCTTCCATTTCATCAGATTTTCATAGCAGATTTTAAGGGCCCTTTCATGTTTTTCCAGCGCAGGGAAGGAGGTCGGTCCGGCGCGCTGGAAATACAGCAAAAGGCAAAAATAAAAAACCAGAGAAAATGTTTTCACTTCGCAATCGCTTGGCAGCTGGTTATAGACGCGCGCTTTTCTCCAGGCGTGAATCTGTAAAGCGTGGGCATTGATCTCCTTGTGTTTGCTCTCTTTGGTTTCCGTTTAATAGATCATTGAAAACGTTTTGTTACATCTGTTTCATAAGTGCCATTCGATACCTGTTGATCCTGCCAGACACTCCCAACTTCCTGCTCTGCACTCTTATCAGTTACATTGTTCCCAGCTATCTCTGAGAGCTGCAGAAGCACTCCCCCTCTATATTATGAAAATAAAGAGAGGGGATGGTGTTTTTTTAGTCCAATCAGGGCTCTACCTGCAATGAGGCAGCCTGAGGTGGTTGCCTCAGATTGCATCTCATTGGGTCAAGTGGGGGGGGAACTGAGCAAAGCAACAAGACACAAGGTAGTTATACTGCATCAGCGAGGTCTCTCCCAGGCAAAGATCTTATAGCAGATCGGGGTTTCCAAATGTGCTGTTCAAGCTCTTTTGAAGCACAAAGAAACGGGCAACATTGAGGACCGTAGACGCAGAGCATAGGACCGTAGACGCAGAGCATAGGACCGAAGACGCAGAGCATAGGACCGAAGACGCAGCGGTCGGCCAAGGAAACTTAATGCAGCAGATGAAAGACACATCGTGCTTACTTTTCTTTGACATCGGAAGTTGTCCAGCAATGTCATCAGCACCGAACTGGCGGAAACCAGTGGGACCCGGGTGCACCCATCTACTGTCCGGAGACGTCTGGCCCGGAAGTGGTCTCCATGGAAGAATTGCAGCCAAAACAAGGCTCAGCGACTCAACTATGCGCGGAAACACAGGAAGTGGGGTGCAGAAAAATGGCGGCAGCTGCTCTGGACTGGTGAGTCAAAATGTGAAATATTTGGCTGTAGAGGGAGGCAGTTTGTTCAGTGAAGGGCTGGCGAGCGGTACAACAATGAAGCATGGCGGAGGTTCCTGGCAAGTCTGGGGCGGCATTTCTGCCGATGGAGTTGGAGATTTGGTCGGGATCAATGCTGAGAAATACAAGCAGATACTTATCCATCATGTCGTACCATCATGGAGTCTGTCTGGGATGACATGAAGAGACAGGAGGATTGGAGGCGGCCGACATCCGCAGAAGATCTGAGCTCAGTCCTCCGAGATGTACCGAGAACAACCGACCTGCCCAGTTCCTTTAACACCCGTGTGCAAGTAAAGGGGGGGTCACTCCAAATATTGATTGGAAGAAGGCAAAGGGGGGTCACCCCAAATATTGATTGGAAGAAGGCAAAGAGGGGTCACCCCAAATATTGATTGGAAGAAGGCAAAGGGGGGTCACCCCGAATATTGATTGGAAGAAGGCAAAGGGGGGGTCACCCCAAATATTGATTGGAAGAAGGCAAAGGGGGGGTCACCCCAAATATTGATTGGAAGGACAAGGGGGGTCACCCCAAATATTGATTGGAAGGACAAGGGGGGTCACCCCCAAATATTGATTGGAAGAAGGACAAGGGGGTCACCCCAAATATTGATTGGAAGAAGGCAAAGGGGGGGTCACCCCAAATATTGATTGGAAGAAGGCAAAGGGGGGGTCACCCCAAATATTGATTGGAAGAAGGCAAAGGGGGGGTCACCCCAAATATTGATTGGAAGAAGGCAAAGGGGGGGTCACCCCAAATATTGATTGGAAGAAGGCAAAGGGGGGGTCACCCCAAATATTGATTGGAAGAAGGCAAAGGGGGGGTCACCCCAAATATTGATTGGAAGAAGGCAAAGGGGGGGTCACCCCAAATATTGATTGGAAGAAGGCAAAGGGGGGGTCACCCCAAATATTGATTGGAAGAAGGCAAAGGGGGGGTCACCCCAAATATTGATTGGAAGAAGGCAAAGGGGGGGTCACCCCAAATATTGATTGGAAGAAGGCAAAGGGGGGGTCACCCCAAATATTGATTGGAAGAAGGCAAAGGGGGGGTCACCCCAAATATTGATTGGAAGAAGGCAAAGGGGGGGTCACCCCAAATATTGATTGGAAGAAGGCAAAGGGGGGGTCACCCCAAATATTGATTGGAAGAAGGCAAAGGGGGGGTCACCCCAAATATTGATTGGAAGAAGGCAAAGGGGGGGTCACCCCAAATATTGATTGGAAGAAGGCAAAGGGGGGGTCACCCCAAATATTGATTGGAAGAAGGCAAAGGGGGGGTCACCCCAAATATTGATTGGAAGAAGGCAAAGGGGGGGTCACCCCAAATATTGATTGGAAGAAGGCAAAGGGGGGGTCACCCCAAATATTGATTGGAAGAAGGCAAAGGGGGGGTCACCCCAAATATTGATTGGAAGAAGGCAAAGGGGGGGTCACCCCAAATATTGATTGGAAGAAGGCAAAGGGGGGGTCACCCCAAATATTGATTGGAAGAAGGCAAAGGGGGGGTCACCCCAAATATTGATTGGAAGAAGGCAAAGGGGGGGTCACCCCAAATATTGATTGGAAGAAGGCAAAGGGGGGGTCACCCCAAATATTGATTGGAAGAAGGCAAAGGGGGGGTCACCCCAAATATTGATTGGAAGAAGGCAAAGGGGGGGTCACCCCAAATATTGATTGGAAGAAGGCAAAGGGGGGGTCACCCCAAATATTGATTGGAAGAAGGCAAAGGGGGGGTCACCCCAAATATTGATTGGAAGAAGGCAAAGGGGGGGTCACCCCAAATATTGATTGGAAGAAGGCAAAGGGGGGGTCACCCCAAATATTGATTGGAAGAAGGCAAAGGGGGGGTCACCCCAAATATTGATTGGAAGAAGGCAAAGGGGGGGTCACCCCAAATATTGATTGGAAGAAGGCAAAGGGGGGGTCACCCCAAATATTGATTGGAAGAAGGCAAAGGGGGGGTCACCCCAAATATTGATTGGAAGAAGGCAAAGGGGGGGTCACCCCAAATATTGATTGGAAGAAGGCAAAGGGGGGGTCACCCCAAATATTGATTGGAAGAAGGCAAAGGGGGGGTCACCCCAAATATTGATTGGAAGAAGGCAAAGGGGGGGTCACCCCAAATATTGATTGGAAGAAGGCAAAGGGGGGGTCACCCCAAATATTGATTGGAAGAAGGCAAAGGGGGGGTCACCCCAAATATTGATTGGAAGAAGGCAAAGGGGGGGTCACCCCAAATATTGATTGGAAGAAGGCAAAGGGGGGGTCACCCCAAATATTGATTGGAAGAAGGCAAAGGGGGGGTCACCCCAAATATTGATTGGAAGAAGGCAAAGGGGGGGTCACCCCAAATATTGATTGGAAGAAGGCAAAGGGGGGGTCACCCCAAATATTGATTGGAAGAAGGCAAAGGGGGGGTCACCCCAAATATTGATTGGAAGAAGGCAAAGGGGGGGTCACCCCAAATATTGATTGGAAGAAGGCAAAGGGGGGGTCACCCCAAATATTGATTGGAAGAAGGACAAGGGGGGTCACCCCAAATAATAATTGGAAGTACAAGGGGGGTCACTCCAAATATTGTTTGGAAGAAGGCAAAGGGGGGGTCACCCCAAATATTGATTGGAAGAAGGACAAGGGGGGTCACCCCAAATAATAATTGGAAGTACAAGGGGGGTCACTCCAAATATTGTTTGGAAGAAGGCAAAGGGGGGGTCACCCCAAATATTGATTGGAAGAAGGACAAGGGGGGTCACCCCAAATAATAATTGGAAGTACAAGGGGGGTCACTCCAAATATTGTTTGGAAGAAGGCAAAGGGGGGGTCACCCCAAATATTGATTGGAAGAAGGACAAGGGGGGTCACCCCAAATATTGATTGGATTTGGATTTCTCTTCTGTTCATTTACTTTCCATTTTGTTCATTGATAAAAATAAACTATGAACACTTTTATTTCTGAAACATTCTCACTTTACAGCATCACAGCACAGCTGCCGAAAACCTTTGCGCAGTACTGTATATATAACTATAACTGAATCGTACATTGGGTCACTGGCGGATTCTGCGGCGTAGCCCGGTATAAGCAATCCATATTATAAAGCACAGAGAGAACCATCAAGCATGCCAAGCTGTCTGTGTGCGTCTTCATGTCACATTTTCCTGTGTGCCCGGAGCGCCTCTTCCATCCATTTGCCGTCTGGCTCGGGGCGCCTCTTCGCAAATTAGAGCTTCAGCCCTCTTCGGAGAAGGAGAAGACTTTGGCGCAGTTACGGCCAGGCATCGCGGTGCTTCAATGACTCGTAGTACCAGGACATTGATGCTGCACTGGCATGTCCCCTGACCTGTCAGTACCATGGACAGTGAACAGGATACAGTGACTGCTCAGGGCTCATTGACTGTGTGCTGTTTGTAGCCACTTTTGAAGCCCTAAAGACGGCTCGGAAATGGCAATCTAAATGCGATCTGGCTCGTTATCGACCCCGGAGGTCATTTTTGTCAAGTCCGTTCCATCAGAAAGGTGCCTTTCCTGCAAGCACAATAAATCCAATCTCAATCATACTTTGTCACTGCTCTTTGCGCAGCTGCTGAGGTCAGAGGGCGACACATCGATCGGACCAATGAGCGAGGCACGCTCTGCGCAGCAGGTAGGGATGGCGGCATCCATCCGTGGCCATGAATAGGAAGCCGCAGCATGCAGGGCATTAATGTCTTGTGGTGGCAGCACGGCCTCTCTTTGAACCAGCTGCAGCCTCGCTCACACGTGCTGGAGCAAGGGAGGGAGGTTGCATGGCTCAGGACCAAAGGCAGCAATCCCGCCTTGGAAACATTGTTGCAAAGAATCTCTATGGAAGGTTACAGATAAATAAAGATTTCCCGATTGTGACAAACGTAGCATCTCAGGGAGGGATTTCTTTGGGGTTCATCTTTATCTTTATCTTTGCTGGGCGGTATGACTAGGGATGCCACCTTTTCTTCCATCGAAACCCGAACACTCTAGTAACGCACGGAAATTTTGGGGGGAGAATGAGTCGCGGCTTCTTCATATGTAAATATCCCAGTCAAGACTATTTTCAGTGGGGGGCCAGTAGCGCCTATTCTAATTTTGGTTGCCCCCGTCATCTTGTGTCCGGGTTTCAGCTTCCACGAAACCCGGACACAACATTCAAAACCCGAACTGTCCTGGTGAATCCCGGACAGGTGGCAACCCTAGGTATGAGCCCGGTAAGCAGTTCCCTTCCAGCCCAGTAACTATAGCCAGGGAAAGTGTAATCCTTTTCTCTCCAGAAGGACGGTGCCATCTGTGTTCGTCCGGGGGTCACCATCTACTTCCTGGACTGAGATGCCGGCTCAGAGATGACACAGTCATCTAAATCCCGGTGCCTGTGCAGTTCTTCTCTCTGTGTTCACAAATGTCTCACACAGCCCCTGCTGCAGACTCTCACTTTGTGAGTTACCATGTGTTACAATGTTGCAACCTGATAGGGAAGCACCGATATTGTTTTTTCGGTATTGAGTACGGGCACCGATACTTTGCTTTCGGTACTCGCCAATACTGAGTACCGATACCAGTGCTTCCGCTGGCATGGAGTCAGCTTCCCGGGCAATCAGGAAGCCGGGTGGTGGGTAATGACATGCCGCCTGGCTTCCTGATTGCCCGAGAAGCCGGCTCAATGTTGTTTCCCGGCTAGATTGTGATTGGCCGGGAAACTGGCTTCCCAGCTAATCAACATGGAGACGGCTTCCCAGGCCAATTAGGAAGGCGGGCAGCAAGAAATGGTCCACCTCCCTGCTTCCTGATTGGCCAGGAAGCCAGCTCCATGCTGATTGGCAGGAAATCTTCCTCTGACCGGAGGTTCCGATATTGGTATAGGCAACGAAGCATTTGGGCAAGTACAAGTACTCGCTCAACTACTCGGTATCGGCAGTGATAACGTTACTAGTATCGGTGCATCCTTACAATCTGATCACTGGGGGAGGTGGGACTAAGGAAATGCTTCCTCCTGCCTGCAGCAGACTGGTCACTGGGGGAGGGGAGACTGAGGAAATGCTTCCTCCTGCCTGCAGACTGATGACATCATCTCACCCTAGGCAAAGTCGCTTTTTAATAATAAATGTATCTTTTTTTTCTGAGAAGTGATACTGTTGCCACATATTGTGAATTGATTTGCAGAATTGTAGGGTTAGGGTTACCCATTGCTCACACAACCTCTGGGCCTCTCTTGGTCTCTATTGTCTTTTAGGTGGATCACTAAGTGGGCCGTTGGTGTCAGCTCAGCGCTAATTCGATGTGATCTAAAGACAACACCCACCGCCGCCGCTCTGTAGCAGGAGAGGAAAGGCAGACACAGTCTGGCCTGACATATATATATAGCTCTCTCTCTCTCTCTCGCTCTCTCTCTCTGTACATACATCTGGTCGGAAATGTATAAAACAGCTCCATAAATTCACCTGCTGAACAAAGAAATTAGACGAGGCCGCTCACGCTATTCTGGTAGACCCTAAAGTGGAACTCCGGGCAAAGACGCTGTATAAATCCTGTATCATAATAATAAAAGGAAAATGTTACGCATACGATGCCGTCCGCCATCAGCCTTACATGGTGTTTACCTTTCTGACCGTGTTACATGGTGTTAGAATACACGTTGTTGTATCTATTGCAATAACTCCTGCCGTATACAATTTTGGTCACTAGGTGGCAGTGTTTGTAAGTTCTGTTATATCTATGGCAGCGGTCGCCAACCGGTGGTCCGCGAGAAAATTTTGGTGGTCCCCCGGGCCCCTCTGATGCCCGTGCAGGCTGGGCCGTCATTGAAGCGGCACGGAGGCTCCGGGGCATGCTTCCCGCTGACTCGAGCAGCGGCTGTCACAAGGAATGCGCGGATCTCTGTACAGTGCGGGGGGCTCTGCAGGAGGCGGGGCATCTCGTCAGTACCCGGACTGAGCAGGCTGCGGGACATAGAAAAAGTGGGGAGAAGCCAGGTAATGGTGGCTCAGTGTGGGGGAAGGGGAGGCACGGGGGTGGTTGGGGGCAGTGCTGAAGCTAGGGGGGAGAACAATTAATATTATTACTGAGCCAGGGCGGACGGCACCGCTCCCTCCCTCCCTCCACCAGCACTGCCACTCCTGCAGGCACACCCGCACCTATGTGTGTGTATATATATAGATGTATTCTCATGTTTTTTGTGGTTTTTAGCTGGTGAATTATTTGGCCACCCACCGAACCTTCCTTTGTGTCCCAGCCGCCATTCACACCGCGGGATTGGTTGGCTGGTGGGTGACCCACACAGCAGTGTCTTTGGTTATTAGGACACAGACGGTCGCAAAATGACCACCAATGATGCTGTGCAGCCTGAAATAGCATCATGGGTTGTTAAGATGCGCCTGCCTGTGTTGTAAGAACCAATGACGCTGTTTTGGGGAGCGCAGCATCATTGGTTGTAGGACTTGGTGCCCCACAGCGTCAATTGTTATGGTGAGTCCTACAAACCAATGACTGTGCGCAACGTAGCTGCTAGCATCCTAGCCTAGCAATCAATGATGTTGTGCGACCCAGCTGCTAGTGTCCTAGCAACCGATGATGCTGTGCGACCCAGCTGCTAGTGTCCTAGCAACCGATGATGCTGTGCGACCCAGCTGCTAGCGTCCTAGCAACCAATGATGCTGTGCGACCCAGCTGCTAGTGTCCTAGCAATCGATGATGCTGTGCGACCCAGCTGCTAGTGTCCTAGCAACTGATGATGCTGTGCGACCCAGCTGCTAGTGTCCTAGCAACCGATGATGCTGTGCGACCCAGCTGCTAGTGTCCTAGCAACCGATGATGCTGTGCGACCCAGCTGCTAGTGTCCTAGCAACCAATGATGCTGTGCGACCCAGCTGCTAGTGTCCTAGCAACCGATGATGCTGTGCGACCCAGCTGCTAGCGTCCTAGCAACCAATGATTCTGTGCGACCCAGTTGCTAGCGTCCTAGTGATCAGTTTTTACTTTTGTTATACTTCTTTTGCTGCTGATCTCCTGCAGCTTCTTTCAAACACTTCCTGTCTACATGCACAGCTCCAGCATTTGCTGCACATCCCTTGTCTTGACCGGCTGCCTGATGGTGACAACGGCGGAACATGCAATGCCATGTGTGTCGGGAGACCTGCTTGTAGCCTCCACCAGCGGTGCATGTGACAGAGCGACAACGCAGGAACACAATTGGAAGACAGTTGTCACCCTCATAACAGGAAGTGCCTGTACAAACACATTCATTGGCAGGATCGCCGGGGATTCTTTTAATGAAAGCTGATGATTTACAAAGACTGAATGCAACTTCTGAAACTTCAACACAATAAAGCTGATACAAGATTTTGGTGATGGGATTTAGGCCGAATTTGAGGTCCATTTTTAAAGACCTCTGTCTAACCTGCAGCTGATTTTTGTCTTCCGCGGTAACGTAACACCGTGCTGACTTTTTTGGAAGCTCTGCGCCTGGAAGCCGATGGCGAGGGACGCACATCTCTAAGCCTGAGGAAATGAAATTGACTTTCTCCATCAGATTTGGCGCCATGCGGACGTTTCTTCCACTATCTGCCGCTGTCTCGGGTTTCTGCGTTCTTTTCCCCCAATTAGTCTTCAGCATTCAGTGTCATGGCACATCGTCAGGTCGGGTTCGTTTTGCAGAGCCGCGCACTCTTCGAAACTTCCTCTTTATTAATTATTAACAATTCTGCTGACATTTTAATCAAATTATTTATTTGCAAAAGGATGAAAAAGAAAACATTGTAGCCGTGCAGAGGCCGTTATACATCTGCTCCTTGGCAGTAGGAGGAGCATGATAAATAGACACGTAAGCTGCGGAAAAATTCGGTTCAGTTCAGATATTTCGGGATTCGGATCCGAAACTCAATTCGGTTCAGGTTTCAGATTTGGATAATATCTGAATTTTCGTTAGTTTCGGATGAGTATATACGAATATTTGTTGCGAATACCATCTACAGATATTGATACTAAAGCTGAGGCTCCCAGACCCCAATGACATAATGGATCCGAATTTCCAAATTGTATCCGGGAGCTCCCGAATACCAATTGGGTCTGGGAGCCATACAGAGCCGGCGCTACCATGCAGGCAGCACAAGCGGTCAGTGTATATACCTCCATTACATTGTGAATACCTCCATTACAATGGCGATCAGTGTGAATACTTTTGTTACATTGGTGGTCAGTGTGAATACTTTCGTTACATTGGCGGTCAGTGTGAATACTTTCGTTACATTGGCGGTCAGTGTGAATACTTTCGTTACATTGGCGATCAGTGTGAATACTTTCGTTACATTGGCGGCCAGTGTATATACCTCCATTACATTGGCGGCCAGTGTATATACCTCCATTACATTGGCGGTCAGTGTGAATACTTTTGTTACATTGGCGGTCAGTGTGAATACTTTCGTTACATTGGCGGTCAGTGTGAATACTTTTGTTACATTGGCGGTCAGTGTGAATACTTTTGTGACATTGGCGGTCAGTGTGAATACTTTTGTGACATTGGCGGTCAGTGTGAATACCTCCATTACAATGGTGGTCAGTGTGCTATCTTTAGTGAAGATCTATGGAGGGGGGTGTCCTTGTATTGGGGTGCTCCATGGTAATAGACGTGGGGTGCCAATGCCTGTGGCTTTACATATTGGGCTTCAGAAGATGATGGTCCTTCTTTTCCCAAATTCTGGGAATGGGCTGACCTTGGACTCCTGGTGGAACAAAGGGTCCCCAACAACAAGAACCCCAAAACTTATATAAAACATAAACGAAGGTCATCATCGAGTTTACCATTCAGACACAAAAGTATTTAAAATAAAAGGATAGCCGACGCCTTTCGGGGTTTTAAAGTGCATTGCACTGAGACCATTTCCTTTTTTTGGGGGGGAAGTTTATTATTTCTGATTATCTATAAGTACTTTTTATCTTTTTATTTCATTAGATAATTTCACTTAGACATGTGCGATTCGTTTCGTTCCGAATCAAAATTCGGACGAATTTTCGGACGTTCGGATGTATCCGAATTCCGAATTACAGACATAACCAATGCAAACGAATCCGAATTTCCGTTTCCGAAATTCGGTAGCGGTAGTTCGAACGTTCGTTTCGTTTTCGGTTCTTATTCGTTTCGTTCGTTGGAGCAAAGTGACATTAGAGAAGGAGAAAAATATTTTTTCCCCCTCAAATGTCACTTTGCTGCAAACGAACGAACGAAACGAATAAGAACAGAAAACGAGACGAACGTTCGACCTAACGCTACCGAATTTCGTCCGAATCCGAATTCCGAATCCGAATTGACTTTCACACCCGAATCCCGAAAAACGAAATAACACAAATCCGAATTTAAAAAACGAAACGAAACGAATTTTTTGGCAGTGCACATGTCTAATTTCACTGTTATTACATTGTGACATTTCTGGTGTTAGTGTTATTCTCACCGAAATCACGCAGTGTATCCATATTTTCTGCTTTACATCGATGGTTAGACATCATCGTGATCAGGACATGGAAATATGTTTTTTGTCTGTTTTATTGTATCATTATTCTGCAGCTCATTTTATAGATATCAATCCAAATCACCTTTTAACATCGGTCATTAAATTACATTTTGGCATTTGGTTTTCCAGTCCTTTGCTTACATTACGTAATGGAACTTCGTGCTGCTGAAGAGTGATTGAGCTGAACTGTATTTCCTGGTGTCTCACATCCAACAACAAATAAAGTATCTCAACTCATCTTATTGATGATATCATCATTTTTTTAAATGTTTAAGTCTACCTATACACACATATACTATATTGCCAAAAGTATTGGGCCCCTCCCCCTCCAAATCATGTGATTCAGGTGGTCCAATCCCCTCCATGGCCCCCAGTGTATAGGATGAGGCCCCTCGGCATGCAGACGCTTCTACAGACATTGGTGAGGGAACGGGTCGCTCTCAGGAGCTCAGTGACTTCAAGCGTGGTGCCGTGATAGGTTGTCACCTGTGCAATAAGTCCATCCGTGACATTTCCTGGCTACTAACGTTCTCGCTCATATATTTATTGTTGTCTCCGTGTAGCCCTGAGGAAGAGGATATTTTCTGACCCTTAGAACAGGTTGGCTCTGTAATAAAAACCTTTTATCCTTTTTTTATTATAAATTTGCAGTCTTATTGATCGATTTCCGGAGTGTTGCTCCAAAGGAAACAAAGGAAATATGGGATATCGTTAGGTGTGGAGAAGCTGGCAGCCCAGAATCCAGATACCCAGGACAAATACTACTACAACTCCTATCGGATCATCCTACGGCCGCAGCAATATTCTTCTATTCACAAACAGGGGCGTAACTAGAAATCACAGGGCCCCATAGCATAATTTTGTATGGGGCCCCTGTGATTTCTAGTTATACTCCTTGCAGAGCCCACTCGAGATCCCACCTGAGGGTGAACCTACAGAGCCCACCATAGACTCTCTATGGTGGGCTCTGCAGGGTCACCCTCAGGTGGGCTGGTCGCACTCCTTACCTGTCCGCCTCCTCTTCCTCCACGGTCGTTGATGGGCCCCCGCCTCCTCCTCCGTCGCCGGGCCCGCCTCCTTCTTCGTCACCAGGCCCCGCCTCCTCCCCTGCTGCCGACTACGGGCCCCCGCCTCCTCCTCCACTGCCGGCTCTCATTGACTCTGTGGAGAGGGACGCTCTGCTGCACAGATTACGGTCAGTGATCTGAACAGCGGCATGTTCGTCTTCAGCCGCCAGTGAAAGCCACCAGCAGAGGATCCCATAGCGATCCAGGTGGCCCCGCACGGCATCTGACGGGGCCCCATTGTGCCCCGGGCCCCATAGCGGCCGCCTGGGTTGCTATGGTGATTGTTACGCCACTGTTCACAAATAAATGTTTGCCATGAAAACTAGTCTCTGTACACTTACATAAGATCAGAGCGCTCAGCATTGAGTCACCAGTTTATTTTTGTCTGGATTGTGTGTGACTCCAATGCTTCATTGTGCGTGGTATAGATCCGTGTTCTTTATCAGGTGAGAGGACCTCTGAATACACATTGATTTTACACAAAGTAGGTTAGTAGAACACTGAGTCAGCCACTGAAGTTGACTCGCTGTACACCAAACCTCCTGAATTGAAAAAAAAATCAACCTTCCGCCTACACAAACAGCGCTATCGTTACATACGAGCTTTAAAAAAAATCGAATGTGCGCTCCTGTGATGATTACATGTCGCCCTATTTTTCAGCTATTGTTCCAAAAAAACAAATCTAATTTTATGAATCTTTAGTCCAGGCAATCCGCTAAATGCAAAGATAAAATACGTAGATAGTAGGGATGCACCGATACCGAGTATTTGGGTGAGTACTCGCACTCGGCCAAATGCTCCGATACCTAGCACGAGTACTTCCTGTATCAGGAAGCCAGGCTGAGCATCATAACACGCTGCCCGGTTTCCTGATTGGCCAGGAAACAGCTCCATGCTCTCTTGTCACTTGTGATGAGAGAGCATGGAGCCAACTTCCCGGCCAATCAGGAAGCCGGGTAGCGTGCAATGACGCACTGCCCGGCTTCCCGATTGGTCAGGAAGCTAGCAAATCCGGAAGCCGGGTGCCGTGTAATGACGCAGGGCCCGGCATTCTGATTGGCCGGGAAGCCGGCGTCATGCTCACTCGTCATCTCATGAATCATAATATTAAGAAACCGACCTAAAATCATTAGTCTGTATTGCTTTAGAAAAAATGTCCCTGCCCCTGTAAGAAAAAGTATCGGTAATTGGTATCGACAAGTATGTAATCAAAAGTATCGGTACTCGTACTCGGTCTTAAAAAAGTGGTATCGGTGCATCCCTAGTAGATAGGGATTGTTTTCCCTGCCCCGACCCCATAAGGATTGTCCAATGCGTTCCCATAACCCCATCAAATTGTGGAAATCATCGTCAGTCCCAGTCCTATGGGGTACCAGAATGGCTTCAAACGATGTCAATAGCTTGGTGTTACTTTACATACTGATAGCTGGTGACAGAGCGGATGAAAGAAAATCAGAAGGGTTTCATCATATTTATTTCTATAAAGACGATAAACCACAAATACACCGGATAGCTACAACTGGGGAGACTTTGGCTGTTTTTGTCCAATCAAATCATGGAATGGAGGTCCACTAACTATGTTACTTGCATGTCATCTGACACATCAAGCCAATATCTACGTCACCCTGTGACCCCAGTATACCCCAGATCATCCTCTGTCATCCTGTGACTCCAGTGCACCCTGTGCACCCTATAACCCCAGTGCACCCAAGATCATCCTGTGTCATCCTGTGACTCCAGTGCACCCTGTGCACCCTATAACCCCAGTGCACCCCAGAGCATCCTCTGTCATGAAAGGACTCCAGTGTTCCCCATGCACTTCATGACCACAGTGTACCTCACAGCATGCTGTGTCGTCCAATAACTCCAATGCACCCCATGACCCCAGTGCACCCCAGAGCATCCTGTGTCATCCTGTGACTCTAGTGCACCCCAGAGCATCTTGTCTCATCCAATGACTCCAATGCAGCCTGTGCACCCTATAACTCCAGTGCACCCCAAAGCATCCTGTGTCATCCAAGGACTCCAGTGTGCCCTGTGCACTCCATGGCCCCAGTGTACCCCACAGCATGCTGTGTCATTCAATGACTCCAATGTGCCCCATGACCCCAGTGCACACTAGAGCATCCTGTGTCATCCAAGGACTCCAGTGTGCCCATGACCCCAATGCACCCCAGATCATCCTCTGTCATCCAAGGACTCTGATGCAGCCTGTGCACCCTATAACCCCAGTGCACCCCAAAGCATCCTGTGTCATCCAAGGACTCCAGTGTGCCCTGCGCACTCCATGGCCCCAGTGTACCCCACAGCAAGCGGTGTCATCCAATGACTCCAATGCACCCCATGACCCCAGTGCACCCCAGAGCATCCTGTGTCATCCAAGGACTCCAGTGTGCCCTGCGCACTCCATGGCCCCAGTGTACCCCACAGCAAGCGGTGTCATCCAAGGACTCCAATGCTCCCCATGACACCAATGCACCCCAGAGCATCCTGTGCCCTCTAGTACATCACTGTGTGTCTCCACACAGCCTCAAATGTGATTTCCTGGACTGTCTCACTCTCAGCTGATATACACCCCTGCCCGTGAAATCATGCACATACCCGGCCAATGTCAAAACTGTTATGACAAATAGACCTTCATTCGGTGGCTCTACACACCATATTTATTAATGAAGCAATCCCATTGACTAGAACAGCCCACGACTTGTGGACATCAAATGTTCCTGGAGGCCTGAAATGATGTGCACGTCTCAAATCAGAATACAGAACCTTCATAACATAGTCCATGGCTAGGCTCTGCCTATTAGTGACCATCAGGGGGCATACACGGATATCTCAATGTGTACAAATTGATGATGATAGGATGGTAATGAAGAATCATGCATAAACTGCACAACCGTCCAACCAATCAGGAATGTGTATACAGATGATTGCTACAGACATGCAGATGTATATAAATGCACAACCGCCTGGTCACAAACACAATCCGTGTATTAGTAATGGTTACATTTATCTGCTAATCCCCTCCAACCTTCTCTAGAATTGTTACATTGTATCACTTGTTACAGAGAGGTATTTATTTCCTGTGATCCTCAGCGCCACCTTGTGGCCATAACATAGTATTTTCCCTATTCACTACTGCCCATAAAAAGAACATTCGACCAGAAGGGGAAAAAGAACAATTGATTTTTTTCCCCATCCTCACGACGGCTGGTTTCGAATGTGCGTCGTTTCACTTGACGAATAACTATGCGCTTTTATTTATTAGACAGACCCGCGTGCGAGTAACTACAATATACACAACTTGTCCGCTGGATCTCCCAACGCTACAAAGTACTCGTGCCAACCAGATAGAGACAGTTTAAAAGACAAGTTGCACTATAAAGACTATAATGCAGAGGATGGCTGTAAACGTAATCCGGATCACTTTATACATCCACTTGTATTTCGTTTATTTGCTGCCTGGAGTTTCTCTTTAACAGTCTCTGGTAAAAGCATTTAACGCTGCTACGAGTTTTGTACTTTATTATAAAACTGGGCTATAAAAAAATTCCCTCGTGTTCCGTTTTATAGCGCTGTAAATGAAAACACCCCTTTCTCTAGGGGGGTGATACATGTGGAATTTATCATATACCTGCAGTTCCCCCCGAAGCACGCAAGCCTCAAGCTGCGTACAGACGGCTTCGGGAGATCTAAAGGTGATGTCTACGACTCAATGGACACCTCGTATGATGAGGTAACGATGAGTAACATCAGAGCCGGTACCGTCTGTGCGTCCACTGCCCCCTCCCCCCGGTCATCATTCTTCATATAATTCCCTGGCCACAAATGTAGTTTTAAAGGGGAAACGATCACATATGTTTGGTGAGCGCGGCCTTGTTCATGGACTCTGCTCTGCTATAAGAGGAGCAATAAAAATAATCAAAAGGAAAAAAAACGCATGAGGAGCATTGTAGGTACAAATTTATACCCCCATTTTATTACTGTTAAAATCATTTATTTTATTAAAAGCCACTTAAATTATATTATAAAAAATAAAAATATTTTTAAAATACTGTGCAGGCCATTTTGTAATTTAATGATGATTCAACGAACAATTCAATGGAATATGCAGACTGACGGTGTACAGAACGCCCCCAGAAATGTCACTTCCTGCTTCCGTGATTGGCTGCACCATTTTCCCAGAAGTCTACAAGTAAGGTATTAGGCATTTTTTGTAATAGAAATTTCATTTTCGGTGAGATGCTCCCTTAAGGTCCCCACACACCTTACGATAATCGTACGATAATGGCGGGAAATCCCGCGATCGTACGATTATGGTAAGGTGTGTGGAAGCCGTGCGACCTCTACTACTTATAGTATAGTATATAGTATATAGTATAGTATATACTGTATAGCGTTGCAGATGTACAGTACCGAACAGTGTACCCATCTCATCGGGCACTGAAAATACTCACCGTGACCCGCACGTCGAACTGGCGCTGACGCGCGAGGTCGGAGGTCGCTCGGAGGACGGTCATAAGTGCGAGTGGTCGCAAAACAGGTATGTCGTTAAGCAAGGAGCATCTGTATACAT
>NW_017306662.1:1158875-1161853 GCF_000935625.1 Nanorana parkeri
TATATATATATATATATATTAGAAGAGGCTGGTGCATACCGAAGTAAATTATTCACTTGGCAGAGTGAATAATGGAATCTGACAGCAGATTTTACCTTTATTCACCCATCTCGATGCAAGACAGTGTCGGGGATTACTCAGATTTACGCTCAAGCTCTAAGCAGTTGTCGAGGTGGAGCAAATTACCAAAGCAGGGGGTGAGCCGTCTGCAAAGTCCTTTCTAAAGTACTGTTGCCATAGTAGACAGGAACAACAATCAGAATTTTGTTTTCAAAGCCTTTGCTGGTTGAAAACGCCATTTTAAATAAGACTGCTCGTTATATGTTACGTTTTTTGTTATTTTGTTATTTTGCATGAAATGAACGTTTTCTTTTACCTGCTCTCCTCTGACGATGTCCAGGAATCAGCGTCGTCTTCGACCATTAAAACTCCCTGTGAATAGAAAGATTGCAAAACGCATTATCCATCCTTGCAAAATGCTCTCCCGCGTGCTTTTTTACGGCCCTCGGTTCCGTCACGCTAAAGCTCGCTCGGGGTAACCTCTTGCCCTTGTTTCCTTTCTTGTTGGAGTCCTCCGTAAACGTTACATTATATCCATATTTTATGCTTTTATGCCGTTTTGCTACAATGACCCCAAAACCACTTTAGACTCTCGACCTCCTGCGTGTAGCAGAACGCGCTGTGTCTTCCAAGGGTTTTTTTTTTTTTTCTAAGAGAGTCCTATGGTTCTTTTTTTTGTGTGTGTGTGTGTGTGTGCGTGGTTTACTTTCACGTGGGTAAAGTTCCAGCCCTTTGAGAAAATGATCCGCGACGCAGTGTATAAAAACATTTACAGCCCTACAGAAAGAAAACCACAGCGAGTTTATCAAGTCATTGGCTCACGGAACACGCCACGGACTAAAGCGGGCCTTGCGTTTGATGAAATTACCCGCGGACTTCCACTCTCGGAGACGTCCTGTCAGGCTCCTCCCACTCCTGCATATTGTGACTGGAAACGTAATTTCATCAAGGCTTCGGAGAAACATTTTCCATTTTTACAGTAGGAATTTTTATTTTTTGTGGCGAGAGATGGAAAGTCGAAGATTATTCTGTTGCGGCAGGGAGGAAAACCCAAAAGGAGAGAACAATGTCGTGTGAGGACAGTTCAGACGCTAATCTCACCAAGATGCAAAAAGGTCAACCACCCAAGAAAGCCGAGTCGTCCGTAAAGCATTTTGAAACCTGATTTTTTTCTTTCCGTGAGCTGTGGTTAGGTTGCTGCCTGCTCTTCCATAAACACCGGGGAAAAGACGCATTTTCACGAAGCGTTTGATGTCATGGAAGAACTTAAACCCCAGGAGAGGACTCTAGAAGGTCAGGGTAGGTGTCGGTGTAGGCAAGAAGAGAAGAGAGGTAATGGTAGACTAGGGATGCACCAATACTAGTATCGGTATCGGTGCCGATACCAAGTATTTGGGTGAGTACTCGTACTCGCCAAAATGCTCCGATACCTAGCACGAGTACTTCCTGTATCAGGAAGCCGGGCAGTTCGTCATTACGCGCTGCCCGGTTTCCTTATTGGCCGGGAAACTGCTCCATGCTCTCTCGTCACTTGTGACGAGAGAGCACGGAGCCGACTTCCTGGCAAATCAGGAAGCCGGGTGCCGTGTAATGACGCATCGGCCGGCATTCTGATTGGCCAGGAAGCCGGCGTCATGCTCACTCGTCATCTCATGAATCATAATATTAAGAAAAACCGACCTAAAATCATTAGTTTGTATTGCTTTAGAAAAAATGTGACCTGGTCCTTTAAGAAAAAGTATCGGTAATTGGTATCGGCGAGTATGTGATCAAAAGTATCGGTACTCGTACTCGGTCTTAAAAAAGTGGTATCTGTGCATCCCTATGGTAGACCTTGGGTCTATGGTAGTGCACAGTATGGTAACTCTGTATTTTCCAAGTGGACCTGTCCATTGCCACCCAGAGAGGCTTTGCTGTAAAATGTCTGTGAAGGTTCATTCATCCGGGTCACATGGTATATCTGAAAAAATAAGCCAAGGCAACTGGACCGGCTGTATTTTTCTTGAAGACGTTTTACTGGTCACCCGACCGGCTTCCTCAATTCAGAATGACTTGTACAAAAGTTATCTGGGAATACATATGGTGAATGTCGCTCCAATCCACATCATCTGTTAGTCACAACCAGGTGTTGATGGCATTTGCATAAGGCTCATGGATGCAAATGGAGAACTATCAGAACCAACATTACCTTCTTCAGCAATGTGAGCCCCAGTAGCTCTTCTAATGGATCGGACTACACGGGCCAACCTTCCCTCCCCACATCCATCAATGAGCCAAAGTGATGGTCAAGCGGAAGAACTGTTTAAGGTTGGAGGACAGGCCAGACCTTCTGTAGGCCGCAGTCCACAAGGGCAACTGTAATTTACAGTTTTACAATTGCCACCCACAACTGGGCCAAATTTTTGTCGTAGGGCCTTAGGCATTAACTGTCTGAAGGCCCGAGCTAGGCAACAGCCACCACAGCAGCTGCATCCAAGCCTTACATCACCAAGTGCAATGCAAAGCGTGGGATGACGTGGTGTAAAGCAGTGGCGGACTGCTATTGTGTGACAGGAGGTAGAAAGCAGGAAGAGGGGGGGGAAGGTCGGCTTTAGCTCCGCCTTCCCTGTTGATTTAATGTATACGTCAATAAAAGGTTTTGCGCCCGGAAAAAAAATCCAGTGAAATGGCGCTGCTTCCACCCCCGAGAGAGAGCGCGATGTGCGTTCTACAAATTGTAATTAGAAATCTTTTTCCAGGATATTGCGAGGAATCATTGCCAGGTGCTGCGCACATTTATCAAAGGAAGGATCACAATGTATTTGACATTAACAACACTCGGAGCGTACATTTTTTTTTTTTTTCCCTCATTCTTCCAAAACAGCAAAGAATTCGGTTTCTCATCATTTAAAAAGAAGAGGTTTTAAAAAAAAAAAAAA
>NW_017306662.1:1162056-1164223 GCF_000935625.1 Nanorana parkeri
GAAAGGAAACAGCTTGTTTCATAACCCTTCGCTGCACTGCCGTCTTTTCGAGTAAGTCACGTGATGCCATTTCATAACTGCCCGCGAGATGATTGATCATTGTAGGAACGGGACACATCAGTGACGTGTTCCGGGGCGCGCATTAAAGAGGAACTCCGACATGAAGCAAGGTCACCGAGGCTGTCCTGAACCAGCCTATGTGGCCGAGAGAGAGTCCACCGGGCCTGCCCTGAGAGCAGAACTCCAACCAAATAATAATAATATTAATAGTAGCAGATTAAAAGATTACATTAAAAAAACAGTTTTTGCTGCAACGCTCAGCTTCCTCCACCCACCCATCCTTCGCTGCAGTACTTTTCCCTCCAGAATCACCTACATCCTCTGAGCCCAGGTCATCCTGGACCCTCCCTCCTGTGGCAGGGCAGTGAAGGAGAAGCAGCATAGCCAGGGCCGGTGCTAGGATTTTTGCCTACACAGGCAAAGGATGAGGGGCTCCCACCATGCCTGTGCTGATTCTCCTTCATTGTGCGGTCACAAGTTGGGGATGAGACAGGAACCTCTAAGTGATAATGAGCCACAGACAGGGCTGTGCTGTGTGGCAGAGCTGTGCAAATCTCAAGACTGGATGGATAGAAACGCCAATCGGCAGGCAAAAATAAAGCAGCCCCTGTGTATGTTTGCCCCCCGGAGTTCAGCTGTAAATAACTTTATTATCCCGTGTGCTTCGTCCCGCGTCACTGCTGGGGTTAAACCTCGTGCTGGGCGGCGGGGAATTGGTGTTTACGGAAAACCACGGCGCAGTTTATTCGAGTGTCTATAGATGAAGTGACGGTTACAACACTCGCAGTCAGGTTAGAAAGATCCCGGGCGCCATGTTGCGGAGGCCGGCACGTAGCGGACCTCCCAGCAGGCTGCCTCCTAGCTCTCATACACCTGCAGAGCTCACGGCGGTTTTTGGCCTCGGTCACCGTTTTATTTTCGGAGTCGGGGAATCGGAAATAACAAATATGTTGAAGTTTCCTGGAGGAAATGCCGCGCGGCGGTGACTGGAATTCCAATAAAATGTGACCTCCACTTCTGGGCCAAACTGTCACTGGAGGAACCTGCTTGAAGGGTAACTCCGCCTGTCCGGAAAACTAGATCGCTGGACTGCAAAAACGGTAGCTGGAAGCTGATTGGCTGCTTACAATCTGTCCGTAACAATAAAGGCACCCAGCAGTTACCACTTTTGCCTTGCAGCACTGGGGTCCTTGGCTCAAATACCAAACAGGACACTATCTTCACACTGTTTACTTGAATGTGTCTCCTCCTGGGCTCAACCATGATGGCTCCCTCACCTCCTCCCTGAGACCCCCCGGAAGAAAAGCTCAATAGAAATATAAATTCAACGAAAAGTCTATTGGCGTGCGGCCGGATCTCCTGCTTGCATTGGAGGGGATGGAGGACGGGCTCCAGTTGGCCGGCACCCTTATCCACAGACAGGTCAGATTGCAGGACCGAGGAGTGGAGGTTCTTCTCTCGTGTGAAGGGAAATCTTACTGCCGGGCATTTCAGACCAACAGCAACCAGCAGGATCAGAGTGATCAAGGCCGGATTTCCCACAAGGCCAACGGAGGCCCGGCCTCAGTGCAGCAGGGAGTAGAGGGGCAGCAGGGAGTAGAGGAGCAGCGGGGAGTAGAGGGGCAGCAGGGAGTAGAGGGGCAGCAGGGAGTAGAGGGGCAGCAATGTCTCACTATTTGTACACCCGTCAGAGGTCTGCTGAGTATTTTATTTGGTCTTTATTCAACCTCAAATACTATGTAGCTCAGGACAGGAAGGAAATAGAAAATGTGAAACAAAATGAATAATAATAATGATATTAGTGAACTGATTTTAGGACATGAGGAGAGGCCATAAGCCGCGGCGCTGGTCCACGTGATGGAGGCCCGTCCTAGAACTCTCACGGTGGAGGGGAGTGTTCAAAGAAGGAAGTTCCTGTTTTCTCCCGGCGGAGTTGCCAGGTGTTTCTTCCGGTGATTTCCTCCTTCGTATCCTGACATCGCTTCCTGAGCTACGCGTGTGAAAAATGTTTCTGCCGACCCGAGCCTGCCAACTGCAAGGACACAGAGAGTGGCGATGGACACCAAACGTCGTCTGTACACCTCGAGGATCCATCTCTCTCTCTCTC
>NW_017306662.1:1164418-1171605 GCF_000935625.1 Nanorana parkeri
CTCTCCCTCTCTCCTTTCTCTCTCTCTCTCTCCTTTACCCCCTCTCCCTCCCTCCCTCTCTCTCTCTCTCTCCTCTCCCTCTCTCCTTTCTCTCTCTCTCTCTCCTTTACCCCCTCTCCCTCCCTCCCTCTCTCTCTCTCTCTCCTCTCCCTCTCTCCTTTCTCTCTCTCTCTCTCTCTCTTCCTTCTTCTCTCTCTCTCTCTCTCTTCCTCCTTCTCTCTCTCTCTCGCTCTCTCTCTCTCTATTCCTCCTTCTCTCTCCCTCTCTCTCTCTCTCTCTCTCTCTCTCTTCCTTCTCTCTCTCTCTCCCTCTCTCTCTGCTGAACTCCAGGCAAAAAGCCAAGTACATATAGGAAATTTGTATTGCTGTCCATCCAGTTCAGAGATGTACACAGCTCTGCCACACAGCCCTGTCTGGCAAGGGAGGAGGCCTGATTCTTCTCTGCTGCACTTCAGTAACACTTACAGGTCTTGTCCCTCCTCCAGCCTGTGATTGGACAGTGAAAGGAGAAGCAGCAGACTGATGAGCAGGCAAGAACAGTTGGTGTTCAGGCAATGGTCAAGGCAGGCAGGAGTAGTCGGTGTCCAGGCAATGGTGGAGGCAGGCGGCAGGCAGGAGTAGTCAGTGTCCAGGCAATGGTGGAGGCAGGCGGCAGGCAGGAGTAGTCAGTGTCCAGGTAAAGGTGGAGGCAGGCAAGAGTAACAGGGTAGAGAAGGGTCAGCAACAAGGGCATGGAAAGAAGTCACAGCACCGGCCACCATAATGAAAGATTAAATACTCTCATTGGCCTGTGTGCACACCCAGCATCCCGGACGCACACAATGCATGCCAACGCACGCTATGCACACACCAATGCGTGCACACTTACATGCACAACTGGCCAAACCTAAAAGGCTGTGATCCAGCACATGAGCATGCGACACACTGCAGGCAGCACAGGCCATGCCACTGAATGTACAGACGAGGATCCAACGGAACTGTACCAGCATCATACGGAGGAACCCCAAACCTTAACCTGAACGGAACCCCCGGACACTAACCTGCACCCCAAGAATCAGGCAAAACTTACATAACCACAACAACTTTTTTTCCATTTTCTCCAGATTTTCCTTACCTGCCGATTTAGAAATTTCCTCGGAGTCGCCCTTTAAGCTGTGACAGTTCTAAATGCGCCGACAGAGCCGACCTGCAGCGCAGTTTGTTTTTCTCCAGAACAAGATGGATGGCGAGCGGCTCTGGGCAGGAAATGCTGACTCGGCGCTGTGTGCTGCGTGTTCAATAAGACGGCAGAACTTCCTGTCAGTGGATGGAGGCCTTATCTGCTGGTGGTCCATCTGTTCCCGAGGTCATCCGTGTCAGGGGAGCGTGTGCCACCACACACACAGGACTGACACGTATGACCATCTTCCCTTCAATGACATTGTCTGCCTTACACACAAGGGTGAGGCCAACCATGACTAGATACAAACAGAGAGGGAGAGAGAGAGGGGGAGAGGGGGGGAGAAAAGAAAGTTTGTTTTTGCATCTATTTACACAGAACGAATGTTCAGAAAGATTTGTAGGGCCAATGGCTCTGTGAATTGGTTATGAATAAACCCAGTGGCGTCACAAGGGGGGTGCGGCCCACACCCAGGTGCCAACATTGGAGGGGTGACAGTGTCAGGAGAGGGGAGGGGACCCGGGCGGCATACCTCATCCCGCCGGGTGAACGTCCCCACCTTTCTCTGCCGGCGCATCCATCACCAAGATGGTCACCGGCAGGCATCAATAAGGTGACCACCCATGAGCAATGACGTCACGGCAGGGTGTCACGCGGTCTCCGCTCTGGGTGACGCCCGGCCTTGGGACGCTCCTGAATAAACCCCAAAAGTATACCTAGACCCGAGAACATCAATGTCATATATTGCAGCTTATCGGCCTCTAGAAGCTGCGGCTGCATTAGTTTAATTTTTTTTGCCTTTTTTCCCTTTATTTTGACCTGCCAATTACACACTTCCTGTCCTAGGAGGTCAACACTCCCCCGGAGTACCGTATCTAGGGAAATGTTGTCAACCTAGGGCAAAACTACAGAACCCCCTCCCCCTCTTCTATATACCACAGAGTGCAAGTGTCTTGCAGTCCTCAAAGAAATCTGAGAACAATGTAACCGTTTTGCTTCCGCACAAGGCCTTCACCTGCTCACACCGGGTTATGTTGCGGGTACAGGTGCACCTTAGGCAGCTCGGATCGCTCAGACCTTTCATACTGTTGCATGTGTCACACATTCTTTTTCCTGTTTTCGCTGATGACTCGGCGCTTCCGCTGGAACTTCATTTTTGCAAATGGAGGAAAATGGGGAGGGGGTCGACCTGAGAGGTTAAAAATAAAGCCTGGAAAGGGACCGTTTGCAGGATGTCCGGAGTGGACGCGGCGCGCAGGGCTAGCCATCGCCCGGCCAGGTTTGGTTGACACTTTGCTGCCACTTGCAGGTCAGGTTGATCATCGGTTGTGCTGTGCGGCGGTGTGGAAGCAGGCAAGAACAGTTGGTGTTCAGGCAGAGATAGAGGCAGCAGGCAGACAAGGCTAGACAGTGTCCAGGCAATTACCAAGGCAGGGAGCAGGCAAGAGTAGTCAGTGTCAAGGCAATGGTTGAGGCAGGAAGCGGGCGTCGGGGGATTCCACACCGCTGCCGCCCCTCTATGCCCTGCCGCCCCGAGGCCTGGCCTCGGTGGCCTTGTGGGGAATCCGGGCCTGATTGCAATAGAAAATCTGCATTAGGATGAAAAGAAATGCATTTGATAGGCTGCACTATCGCCTCCTGGATGCCGGGCAGCCATTGCAACCCGCCCACAGTCCACCAAACAAGAAGCGGAAACCATCCAAGAAGCCATCAAAATAGCGACATGGTTACCGTCCGAGGCACCCCATTTTTCCCTGCAGGTGTGGACAGGAGGGGCAGCAAAAATGGATGCCCAAGGAGGCAATTAACCCGTGCACACTCCTGCCAGCGAGCATGCGTGAGAGTTCCATCGTGAGTGACCGCCCAATGGGTGGAGAAAGAAGATGGCGGGCTGGAAGGAAAACAGATGGCGACCATTGAGGGATAGCGGGGAGCGCGGATGTATCATCTCTGGGGGAGGGCAAACTGTGGGCCCGCTCGGCCTGCAATGGATCAAACACAGGGCAATGTTCTGCGGGGCCTTTCAATTGGAATGGCACCTGAATGAACCCAACACAATCCAAGATTTCCCCTCTATTCCTCTTCCAGTGACAACTGAAACAGTTTTGGATTTGGTGTCACTATGTATCCAATAGTGAGCAAGCAAATTTAGAGGGTGAATCTCTATCAAACATGGCTGCGCAGTTGCTGGCTACAGCTGTTCTCACACGGCGCGTGCATGGGCTCGTAGTTTCCCCGCCGCAGTTTCTTGTCCAAGCAGATGAGTCCTTAAAGGGGATCTACGGTCTAAAACGAATAAATCTGTATTCATACATTGAAGTTGCATCCCGCTCCTAATATCCACATCCATCTACAAGATCGTAAACTGACTTATTAGAGATGCCCAAAGGATGGACTTCCTCAATGTGCTGGCACCATTTCACTCAGCCCTCTGAATATGCCCTCACTTGCCAACGCCTGAACAATGTAGCCTAATCACTGCTTCCTGGAAGCAATGCATGATGGGAGATGTAGTCTTGAACAATGTAACATTATCACTGCTTGCTGGAAGCAATGCATGATGGGAGATGTAGTCTTGAACAATGTAACATTATCACTGCTTGCTGGAAGCAATGCATGATGGGAGATGTAGTCTTGAACAATGTAACATTATCACTGCTTGCTGGAAGCAATGCATGATGGGATATGTAGTCTCGAACAATGTAACATTATCACTGCTGGCTGGAAGCAATGCATGATGGGAGATGTAGTCTTGAACAATGTAACATTATCACTGCTTGCTGGAAGCAATGCATGATGGGATATGTAGTCTCGAACAATGTAACATTATCACTGCTGGCTGGAAGCAATGCATGATGGGGTATGTAGTCTTGAACAATGTAACATTATCACTGCTTGCTGGAAGCAATGCATGATGGGAGATGTAGTCTTGAACACTGTAACTTTATCATGGCTTGCTGGAAGCAATGCATTATGGGAGATGTAGTCTTGAACACTGTAACCTTATCATGGCTTGCTGGAAGCAATGCATTATGGGAGATGTAGTCTTGAACAATGTAACATTATCATGGCTTGCTGGAAGCAATGCATGATGGGAGATGTAGTCTATAGAAATGGAGATTGCATCACATCAAGCAGCGGGGAAAGAGACGCAAAGCACGCTGGGAATCCAGGAAGTTGTTGGAAGTGATTGGCAGGCGGAAGGCGGCGCTCCCTACATAAAAGGGATTTCTCTAGTAAGCTTTGATTGAATTATCAGAGACATCTCCGGTATGTATTCCTATTACAATGCTGATGTCATAACAGGAGGGGAGATGCCGGGACTCTACGACTCCTTTAAGGATCATTTCTGGTTTGCTGTCGTGCCGATCCTCATCGCTCACTGCTCATCATAGATCATCTTTCCCATGAGCACCCTGTGGCCAGACGCAAGAGTTGGCAGGGACGGGGTTAAAGGTGAAATATATTCTTCCCCCCTTCGGCGGCAGGAAAACTTGTGATACAGAAGCTTAGAGCATCTTCCTCTCAGGATATCCAGCCTCGGGCCTCCAGCCAAACACCCCCGTTAGATATGACCTCTATTCCATATGAAGAACGAGAGCCCATCAAACGCTGAGAGACTTTACACCTCCCGGGGCCCACTCCTCAGATCTGCCGCTGCGAGCACTATGGCAATAACAGGTGTGCAGAGGAGACGCAGCCGCCGCCATAGACAGGCCGGGGCCTCTCGGGAGCGGAAGGCAGAGGTGGATGGATGGAGCTGAGTGGGTTTCACCTATCAGAGACGGGCAGAGCGCGGATAATCTGCGTCTGTCTGCCCGGAAGACGGGCTAATGTCACTTGGCCACCTTACAAGATGGCTGATCCTCCGTGGACGTGGTCGGCTTCCGCAGACCGTGTGGGCACTCGGTCTCCTGCGCCGTCAGAGGCGCCGCTCCGTCATTGTCCTAAATGCCTCAGATTATTTTGATTAGGCCTCCTCCCCCCCCCTGGATTTTTTTATAACTACGGAGTGACAGAAAAACTCTGGCGCGACTGAATTGCTGCTCCGGTTGTGTGACAGCTGCCAAGGCATGCGTTCATGCAGGAGCAGAACGGGGAACGTTCCCTATGCATTGTGGAGCTTTTCATATTGTTCTTGATTCAGACCTGTACAATGATCAGAGGAGGAAGAGTTGCCATAAGATAACATTTCCCACACCAGTCCCACCACCACCACCAGTCCTAACCATTGGCACAAGACATGGTGGATCCATGGGTTCATACTGTCCACACCTAATTCTGTCCTTCCATTTACCTTTCAGGGCAGGTGAGCAGGCAATCGGCTCAATTCACACGGATCAATATCTTTATTTTAGTTGTAGCGCCCATCACCTTCTGTGATGTGACTACTAGACATTTAGTGGTAGCCGAGGCTGTAGTCGGCCTGGCTGGATTTGTAGTGGCGATTACATGGTTAATCCCAGGTGTCTTACATTGTCTGTACCGGAGTGTGGAGTGTGACTCCAATGGTGGATAATGTAATGTATGTGCTGTACAGCAGCCAATCACTGGGCCTTTCTCAGCTAGTGGTGCATGCTAGGACAGAGTACATACATTGGTGGGAGCGGCCATGTGCTCTCTCTCTCTCTCGCCGAGACCAGTCGTGCATTAGGGTTGGGTCCTGTTCAGCCTGCCCCCCCAGGCTAGGCCGAGGCCTGGGGGGTGGGCATGTGCTGAAGTGAGGGAAAAGGTTTCCCTGAGGCCTCCAACATCGCGGAGGTCTGAGAGACGGAAAGAGGAAGAGAACTGAGACCAGTGGAGGCTCTTGAAGCGCCCCGGAACTATGCGGGTTTCAGAGCATGGTCGGGCGTCTTTGCTGGATTGAGGATCTGCATCCATCTGGACTGTCTGGTACATCAGTGGTTGTCTGATGTGGTCGGGTGGATCTGCATCGCTACATTTACAAGGTCCGGTGAGTCTGGAGCTTCTGATGGTTACCCCTAGACACCTAGAACTCCCTATACCCTCTGGACACCTAAAACCCCTATACCCTCTGGACACCTAGAACCCCTCCCCCCTCTCTCCCAAAGAAGATGTTCAATAAAATGTTCAATTAGCATTCTACTACTGAAGTGGATGTCAATTTGTGGACACCAGAGGCGGGCGGTTAGTGCTAATGGGCGCAGCTAGAAATCAACCCCTAGACCGACTAGATGTGGACCGGCCAACCAGCCGCTCTGTGCGGGGAGTTATCGCTACCTAGTCATGTGACTATCAATTTCATATATAATTGGTCTCAGCAGAAAATAACTTTTTTTTTTAAATAATCCCCATCCTGGTGTCCAACCTTTTTGGATTGACCCCAATGTGTCTTCAGTCTTCGCTTCTCCAGTTTGTGGTTCCCTCCGCAGCCTCATATTCCTGCTCTCCGCTGATCAGCTGAGCATAATGTCCAGGAAACTGGTATTTAGGAGAGGGAGAGGTCAGTGGCGGAGGGACTTTTGCTCTATATCAGGATCAGAAGACACGGGTCTCTATTACTATAACCTACCAACAGTTCCAGATTCTATGGGACAGTCCCGGGATCTTACAAAATCCCAGCGACCCGCCGATCCCGGCTGTGTGCCATTGCTGGCCGGGTGCTGGAGCGATCATTGCTGTACCCGGCTTCGGCTCCTTTGCTGCTTTTTCACGCCAAGTGATCTCCTGCCCGACATGAGCTCTATAGTCCCAGCAAAGGGAGATAGCGGTGGCGAAATGCAGAGTGCGGACAGGTACGGAATCCTCTGAACACCAGTGACCCCCACTGTCACTATTGTCCCCCATCCTAACCTAAGCACCCATGGCCCACTGCTCCCTCTGCAGAGCATCAGTAACGCCCCCTGCCCTGACAGAGTGCCAACGAACCCACCTCCCCTATGCAGATCATCAGTGCGCCCATTTCCCTCCACAATGTGCCCCCTCTTCCTCCACAGGGTACCCTTGCACCTCCTCCCCCCTACCCCCAGAAAGTACCTGCTCCCCCTCTTTGCCACCACAAAGCACC
>NW_017306662.1:1171834-1173381 GCF_000935625.1 Nanorana parkeri
ATTGCCCCCCCTCCCGCCCCAATGCCCCTCCTCACCCACCATGAAGCACCAGTGCCCCCTCTTTCCCCCCACTGGGGTATTTTTTTCTCCTACTGACCACCAAGATTGAGCATTTTTTACCTCCCACTGTCCACTGGCGCCGGCCTTTTTTTTACCTCCAGTTCACCTCCAATACCAGGTATGTCTCCTCTCAATGACCACCAACATTGGGCATTCTTTCCTCCCCTTGACCGGTGATGTCAGACATTTTTTCTTCCCCTGACCTCACCGTCCCGTGTGCAGGAATTTATTTTCCTCCACGTTGACCACGGACGCCGGCCATGCTTAGGTTTAGGGTTTGGCCCGAATTCATTTTCAACCATGAACCCAAAGCTGATCCCTGACTGGATGCACGTATGAAGCTCTAGACACTTGGTCACGTCGTCTTCTCTGTAAGGAAGAATCGGAGAGCAGACTGACCGCTTCACCCCTTCATTGGAGGTCATGTGACCAAACGTTTGCGGCCAGGCCCGGCGCTACCGCAAGGTAAGTCAGGCGGCCGCCTGAGGGCGCCGCAGGGTGAGGGCGGAAAAAACAGGGCATTTTGACAAGTACTTGCCAAAATGCCCCGATGCTTGCGCTATGTTTTTTTTATAGCACCGGCACTGTATGCGGCCAACACTGAAAAATCCCTGGAGCAGCATTTTCTCCAGGAAAAGTATGTATTTCCGTCATTCTGTTACAGTTGACTTTCTCCTCTGTAGAAAAACGGATATAAAACGTATATGTTCACATTTGACTACTGGTCGCGTGCTAGCAAATCCAGGGGGCTTCCGTTGCTGGGCTCATTCTGAAGATGCCTGGCTGGTGTGCTGATCATATGGCTTCAGAACTTCCTGACTTGCTGATCTTGAACAAGGATGTAGATCTGGAAAGTCAGAGACAAGCCAGAGGTCTTCCAGGTCAAACGTTACCAATGATCTTCTCTTACTTGCTCTCTTTTGGTCTGTTTATTAGCTCATTGTGTTATATCTGTGCCATAAAAATGCCTGTTGATCCTGCCACATATCTTGTGACCTGATAGCTTCTTATCAGTTGCATTGTTTCTCAGCAGTCTCTGGGTGCTACAGGAAGCACTGCCCTCTATGTTATGGAAAAGAACAGAGGTGGAGGTATTTGTACAGCCTGTGGCGTAACAATCGCCATAGTGACTCATGCAGCCGCAATGGGGCCCGGGCGCAGGGGGGCCCGGTCAGGACACCCCTCTGATGCCGTGCGGGCCGCCTGGGTCGCTATGGCTTCGAACGCGCCGCTGTTCAGATCACTGTCAGTTCTTCTCCACAGCCGCTGCTAAGTCAACGAGAGCCAGCAGCGGCGGTGGAGGAGGCTGGATCCGGCAGGGGAGGAGGAGGCGGGGCCCTGGGTCAGCAACAGAGACGGAGGCGGGGCTTGTGACGGAGCAGGAGGCGGGGACGGCGACGGAGGAGGGAGCGGGGCTTGGCGACGGAGGAGGGAAGACGGAGGAAGAAGAGGCGGACAGGTAAGGAGTGCGACCAGCCCACCTGAGG
>NW_017306662.1:1173872-1181207 GCF_000935625.1 Nanorana parkeri
GCGGGTAAAAATAAAGTAAAAGTCTGGAAGAAGAAAACGAATGCAGCCGCCACATCTGAGGACCGGTAAGCTGCAACATATTATATGCGTTTGCTCTTGGGTTTAGATACGCTTTAAGACGTAAAAAATGCGATGTAACCACAACATCTACCTGCGTAGATTTGTGTTTCCAATTAAGCCGTCCGCTCAATCATTTCTATGCAAGAATAAAGAGTTCAGCGGATTGTCGGAAAATATCTGTCTGGTGGGATAAAACCCCAGTCACGTAATATTGATGCCGGGAGTTGGGATGACTCACGCAGCGCGCTGTACACACACATACATATCAATGATTATCTGAAATCGAGAACCCTCGGGGGGGATTTACCGGCAGATTAAAGAAAACTTTCATCCCGTCATCGTTCGCTGCTGGTTTTCTGATTAAAGCTTCCAGGTCATCTTAGGAGAAGGCGGGACACTTTCTTCTGCAAGCGCAACAGAACTCTAAAACAAAAATCATTAACATGTACCCAAGGGGAAACAGTTGCATGCAGAGGGCCTCATCAAAGGGCCCCTGTGCAAGACCCATTGTGGGCCCGTTACCCCTATACCGCTACCGGCCAAAAGAAAACACCTATTCATCTGTATTGATTGACAGCTACATATAAGTGATCCCTGTCCAGGTCAATGTGATGTGTGCTTTCGGGGCCGTGCAGGGTCCCCTTCGTCAGGCTCAGAGCCCTTGGTCATCTCTGAGCCTGATGAAGGGCACCCTGTGCGACCCCGAAAAGCGCTTGCTAATGGGAGACAGCATCTGTCAATAAATGAGCACCTAACTGCTGTTATCATCGTGTGTGGAGTGCTGGTGACACCTTTCTTTTTTGGTCCACATGTGGCGGCGCCTCAGTCATTCCGAGCACCCGTCTTCATTTTATGAGAATCCCGGTAAGGAGTGTGGCAAGGCTTCTTCTTTCTTGTCTTAGCAGCCATCTGACCCACACCCCCTAATTCACAAAGGGCCCTTGTGCGGCTGCGCAGTATGCTCTCGCAGTTCATGGCCCCTGCAGGGCAAGAAGCAGGGTGAGCTTGGAGACCCAACGTTAACCAAGCAAAGCTTATGTATTAGGAAATACAATAGTAGTTGGCCCTGGTAGATCTGGGGTGCCATCGGAGATACCATCTGCATGGGTCTTGCACATAGCACTCAGCGTTGATGTGGGTTCCCTGGTTTCCACTTGAAATTCACAAACATACCGCTAATTTGGGCCGGACAGAATTGGGCGGAAAAGGTAGCAGTACACTTAAAAAAAAAAGTTTTGCTGGAGTTCCATTTTAGAATATCTCCTCAGCAGCACCGTGTCAATCATTTTGATTCTCTGGCGCCCCTCCCTAGCAGTTCATCACTCCAGATAGTGCCGTCTAAGCACAGCAGCCGTAGGAATTGTGCGCACATGCCCCTATGCATGGCAGCGGGTAATGTCCGTGTTTCACGCTCCGTCGCTGCAGCTAATAAGGGAACAGAAAGAGCCAAGGCCGACTCAGTGCAGAGACACGGCTTCTGCTGCCGCTCTGTGGCTTAACGCCTGGGTGGGAGAAGCGTTCAGCTGGCTGCAAATAAAAACCACCTGGAAGGGATGTGAGACGGCTGCATATGAAACAAGGTCAGGGATCGTAGCGGGCAAGTCTGGGCAACGACTCTACTCTCAGTCTACGGCGGAGCGCCGCATCCATTGCTCACGTTTTTACTTCCATCAGAGAAAAGATCATGCGCAAGGTGCAGCAACTCGCAGGAGACTTGCGTCTTTATTATTATTATTATTGCAGGTATTTATACACCGAGTGGCCGGATTATTATATACACCGAGTGGCCAGATTATTATATACACCGAGTGGCCAGATTATTATATACACTGAGTATACCATGGACACTATGGGGCTGATTCATAACGCGATCGTCCAGTGTATAGCTGAGCGTGCGACATGCGCAGCACATTATTGCCACTAGTTGGAGCCAAAGAGCATTTCCTATGCTCCTCGGCTCCACCTAGTGGCAGTATTGTGCTGCGCATGTCGCACGCTCAGCTAGACGCTGGGCGATCGCGTTATAAATCAGCCGCTACACCGTATCATGTTTTTATATGCTCCTCGAGTTTATCGTGCAGGCTTCAGCTCACAATCCAGCATACCGGCGTGTTCATTGGCTCCCGTTCAATCTGACCCTACCGTGTCTGTAGATGTCGGAACTTAAAGGAGAACTATGGGGTCAGTGTTTTTCCCCATAGTTCTCCTTAGGGTAACGGGAGGACACAAACTAGCGTCCTCCCGTCACCCTAAGCTCGGTATACCGCGAGCTACAGCTTGTGGTATACTGAGACGCCTGAGTGGATCCCGACGTAGATGACGGGATCCGCCCAGCTGCGTGAGTGACAGCTGGCTCCGCCTATCTAGAGGCAGAGCCAGCTGTACCCGCCCCCTCCCCCGTCCGTTCCGCCAGTCAGCGCTGGCAGATCGGAGCGGGGAGAGGGGAATCCAGCCCCTCCCCCTGTCACGGCAGAGAGCCGTGACAGGATCGAGAGGTGAGCGAACGCCGGTATGTGTTCGCTCACCTCCCGATCTACTGAGCCGACCTGCGACAGTCTCATTGTCACAGGTCGGCTAGAACTATGAGGTGAGTGGAAATCACTCATCTCATAGTTCTCCTTTAAGCTTCTAGGGTGGAAGCCATTCATTGTTGTCTACTAGACACCGAGGAGCAATTGGCAGCTCTGTAGAAACGAGTCATAAAAAGTATTTCCATGGCCTGCTGTGTGTATTTACAAGTTTCACTGAATAACAACAAAGTATCTCTAGAACTTGTTTGAGAAGCTCGTCACCTTCGGATGTCAGAATGAATATGTTTCCAGGTTTCTCGTGGCTCTTCCGGGCTGCAGAGTGTTTGAGCCGCCCGGCCTTCCTCTAATACCAGAAGAATGCTATTTATATCCCCCACTATCATGATAAATAAGACTTCGTGGACTTTGCTGTCACAACGGGATATTCTTCAACAGGTTCTCATGATGAACCAGCAGGAAGTCACTTTGCATTGTTCGGTGACCATCACAAAGACAACAAAGCCGCTCTCACCCAACTGCTGTATTTTAGGACTGGAAAGTGACTCAGACAACATTATCCTTCCCATCCGACCTGCACGAGAGTTGCGGCACATCGCCCGTAGTATTCGAGGGATTCCTGTTTTGGGGGATGTTATAGGTTGTCTGGGAGATCGATGTCCGTTTTCCTCTTTACATCAAGGGTGACGTAACGGAGCATCGCAAGCAGGGGCGTAACTAGAAATCACAGGGCCCCATAGCAGAATTTTGTATAGGGGGCCACCGTGATTGCTAGTTATGCCCCTTGCAGAGCCCACTTGAGATCCCACACAGCCCACCTGAGGGTGACCCTGCAGAGCCCACCATAGACTCTCTATGGTGGGCTCTGCAGGGTCTCAGATGGGCTGCACACCTCTTACCTGTCAGCGCTGTCCGCTTTCGTGGTCCCCGGGCCCCGCCGCCTGTTCTATCGATGGGCCCCGCCTATTCTTACATCACTGGCCCCACCTGCTCTTAGGTCGCTGGCCAGTGATGTAAGAGGAGGCGGGGTTGCTCTTAGACGGGCCCCGCCTCCTCCTCCTTCTTCTGACGCAGTTGCTTGCTGTCATTGACACAGCTTCGCAGCGGCTGAGAGGGGAAACGCCGCTGCTGAGCTGCTTCAGTGACAGCCAGCACCCCTACATGCCATAGCGACCCAGGCGGCCCTCATGGCATCAGAGGGATGCCTTGGCCGGGCCCTCCTGTGCCCGGGCCCCATAGCAGCCGCCTGAGTCACTATGGCGATTGTTACACTACTGATCGCAAGACAACAGGGCAAAACGACTGGTTGCATCCTTTACCCTTTCATGACCAGCAGCCACTGATACCTAGATGTCCAAACAAAATTTAGCATTGTTGGTATTAGGGATGCACCGGTAGCGGTTTTTCGGTATTGAGCGCGACTATCGATATTTATCTTCCGGTACTTGCCGATACCGAATACCGGTACTTCCGAAACCATATAGCTGGCTTCCTGGTCAATCAGGAAGCCAGGAGGCGGGTCATTACCTGCGGCCCGACTGCCTGATTGGCCAGGAAGCCGGCGCCATGCTGCTTGGCTGGCTCAGTGCTGATTGGCTGGGAAGCCGGCACCATGTTCCCTCGCGGCACTGCCGTTCAGTGGAAATCTTCCTCTGACCGGAAACTCTGGTATCGGGCGTAGGTATCAGAGCATTTGTGCGAGTACGAGTACTCGCCCAAATACTCGGCACTGATACTAATGTCGGTGCATTCCTACTTGGTATGCAATGGTGGTTAAACCTTATAAATCCCTCCGAGTCCCCGAACTCTGAACAACAATGTATCTTATTTGTGTCACTCGGCTGGAGATCCTCCAATCATCTCTGACACTGTCCCTCCTTCTGGAGGGGGGCTACGTCTGTTCCCCATGGTCCGTGTGTGTGTTGTAGAGTAGTCACCGCTCCAAGCTCCGCTCCCGGGATGGAATACAATCTCATATTTACTACTTTGTATTGAGATTGTAGTCCATCCCGGGGGGGGGGGGGGGACTCCCTCCACACCTTTACTACTAGAGTTGCCACCTGTCCAGGATTCACCCGGACAGTCCGTGTTTTGAATGTTGTGTCCGGATTTCATGGCAGCAGACACCCGGACACAAGATGTCAGGCAGACGGGGGCAACCAGAATTAAGATAGGGGCTACTGGCCCCCCACTGAAAATAGTCTCAGCTGTGATATTTACATATGAAAAGGATGCTACTCATTCCCCCCCAAAAAATGTCCGCACGTTGCTAGAGCAGGGGCGTCCCGAGGCTGGGTGACACCTAGAGCGGTGTCCGAGTGTCACCCCACCGAGACATCACCGCGCATGCGCGTGACATCACCACGCGTGTGCGCGATGATGTCATCGCGCACGCGCAACAGTATTCTGATACCTGCCGGCGGCCATCTTGGTGATGGAAGCCGGCAGAGAGAGGAGGAGACAGCCACCCGGCAGGATAAGGTATGCCTCCGGGTCCCCTCCTCCTGGTGACGCCACTGCGCTAGAGTGTTTCGGGTTTTGCTTCAAGAAAAGGTGGCAATAGTGGCGTCACAAGGGGGGTGCGGCCGGCACCCGGGTGACACCATTGGAGGGGTGATACCAAAATGACTTGCAGTCATTTTGGTGTCACCCCCCCTCTGAAACAACCCTACTTCCTACAGTGCTGCGCTTTTTACATCATGTCATAATAACAATAACAATTGTAATGAAAGCTACAAAGTAAAACAATATGAAAGAAATTATTTTCTGAATTGACATTAACATGTTAAAACTTCTCCAGGATTGTACAAATTCAGAGATTCTTCATGCCTCGGGGGCCCGGCTGCAGCTAATCATCTGCTTATTGATCACCTCTTTTAATTAGGGCTGGTAATGATTAAAATGTTCGTGTTCGATTAATCGAAATTTTTTTTATCGATTAATTTCGATTAATGATAACGCACATACAGATCCGACTACATTGGCCTATACACATACAGCACAGCAATGAAGTCATAAAATGAACTCGGATCACACTAATCCAGCACGTTATTAATCTCACGTGCCCCACCCAATATGGCCGCCGCTTGAGTGGGGCAACTCAGAATAATAACGTGCTGGATTAGTGTGATCCTAGTTCATTTTATTACTTCATTGCTGTGCTGTATATGTATAGGTCATTGCTGTGCTGTATATGTATAGGTCATTGCTGTGCTGTATGTGTATAGGTCATTGCTGTGCTGTATGTGTATAGGGCAATGCCTAGGCTGGCGCTCGTGCAGAACAAGTTTCTTGGGCAAACTCACCGGCCCAAGTAGCTCCGTCGGCTAACGAAGGGGGGGGGAGCCCGGGGACGTCACGGAGATCGACGTCACCAGACTCCTCCCCCCTTCTCTTCGTTAGCCGTCACGGACATCGACGTCACCGGACTCCTGCCCACTTCTCTTCGTTAGCCGACGAAGCTACTTGGGGAAAGGGGGAGGAGTGCAGGGACGTTGATGTCCGTGACGTCACCGGATCGCCGTCGGGACTCCTGGAAGCCGGCGGAGAGGCGAGTGTTCATTAGCGATCAAAATAATTTTAATCGATCAAAAAGTTTAACGATTAATCGAGAAATGAATCTTTAATTTCCACAGCCCTACTATTTAATAAATTGTTTCACTGCAAAGAAAACAAAAATGTCTGCCACCGGAAAACAAAAAATGCAAAAGGGGCAAATATATAACGCAAGCCGCATCTCCTCTGCACAAAACGGCAAAAACACATGTTGGCCAAAGAGCTCCTGACAAACTCCAGGCGGACTGAGAAATGAAAATCCAGACAATGAAAACTAAATATTGACACATTTGTGGAAGTCTTTCGCAGTCGTGAGTGAGAAATATGCAAACATTTATTTATTTAAGCTGGACGGCGTAAAGGGCGACATTTCCCGGCGCTAACGTTTGTAAAAAGAAGGGAAAAAAAGTCATAAACACATTTATTCAAAGAAAAAAAAATGCTGGAAAAAGAGGAATTCTTAAAAAATGTAACAAGTAAGTTATTTATATGTTCACATGTTTACCTTACAAATCTGCCGGAGGAATCATCGGCCCAGATATAGCGAACTTCTACCACATAATGCAATACACTTCCCCTTCATGTGTCATATTCACTAAACAGTCTCCCAAAAACATATATTCAATATATACACCTCTGTATTCTGACTCCTTCTGTTACATTGTCTATCATATGTAATAAATATCCACCAGGGATGGCGGGGGCTCCTCATAATGGGCACAGCGGGTGTACAGACCCAGGAACTCAGCACAGAGATGGTGGGAGTTCCTCATAATGGGCACAGCGGGTGTACAGACCCAGGAACTCAGCACAGAGATGGCGGGGGCTCCTCATAATGGGCACAGCGGGTGTACAGACCCGGGAAGGGGGCGGAGAAGAGACCAGTCACCATACACAAGGAGAGAGGGCAGCAGTGAGCGGTCTTTATTACAGAACGCTCCGAGTGTCACACTGCGTTGTAAAACACGTTGTGTATTTAGCCTTTTGCCTGGAGTTCAGCTTTCAACTCTCCAGCATCTAACACATGTTGAAATATTGGTTTTGTTCAGCCTGACCCTGTCCCTAAGGCCAACACCTATCAGTAAAGCGGACCCCGCTAAGAACTTAAATCACTCCTGCTGCCACCACATTCTGCAGCGGCGTAAATGATTTCGCTAGGTGACTAATCTCCAGAATGTGATAGTTCGGTGTC
>NW_017306662.1:1181506-1182650 GCF_000935625.1 Nanorana parkeri
GGGGCTTATGCAAGGATTTCAGTAGAGTTTGGTTGCTCACACACGAGATGCGTCTTTGCTCCTCCCCCAAAGGGAAGTGAGTGACAGCGGCTCCTTAGGCACTGCTGCCGTCAATAACTTCCCTTAGAGAAGGAGCGGAGGCCGTTCTTTTCAGGCCGATTGTATGTGTCGGAGCAGGCAGCGTCCTCACGTCAGGCTAGTAGTCCTCTCCCAGGAGCATGCAGGCACAAAAATGTGGCAGGATACAGTGTAACTGTTGGGCATGTGTAGGGGGAAGAGAGGCGCTAGATCAGTGGAGAGGGTCTCCATGTGCTTCGCTAGGTAAAAGACTTCTTAGCCTCCTCCTAGATGGCGCTGCAGCAGCCGTGCCCAGAGGGGATCTGAGAGAGGGGGAGCAGGCAGGAGTGTTTGATCACCAAAGAGCCACACCAGGCACCACAGAGCCTGCACTGGCCGCCTCCCGAGAGCACGCCATAGCCTCCCGAGAGCACGCCATAGCCTCCCGAGAGCACGCCATAGCCTCCCGAGAGCACGCACAGATACCAGTATCGGTGCATCCCTAAATTTTACCGTTGGGGGTCACCACACAACTTGGCAAATGTTACCAAGGGGTCCCGGCCCGAGAAAGGTTGAGAACCACTGCGCTCGATCCTTGCTGCTGCTTTTCGGAGACCCCCATTTGACACGAATCTGATCTTCGGGATGCACAGTGTAACTGTTTGACATTCAGAGCCGAAAACAACTTTAGGGTTTGAGATCACTTTCAGCGACTTGATTAGACGCAGATACAAAAGAAAGACACAAAGAATGAAACGCAGACGTGGTTTGACGTTAAAAAATATAATTGATATGCGAGACATTTCATTGGATCGGAAACAAAAGGCATCATTTCCCTGTGGGTGTGTATACATCACTTATTTTTTATTGTTTTGCTCATTCCTGACGAATCCTGGTGAAACCCTCTGCGGAATACAAGTTACATGATAAATAAAAAGCAATAGACGGCCAAGGATGAACACATCTGGTTACACGTGTTCTTTAGTAATAGAAAACATTGCTATCCGTCATGGATACCATGACCCAGTCTGCCCCATCCCCCCCCCCACCCCCCGCCCAACGCATTACCCGCACCCCTGTGAACCAA
>NW_017306662.1:1182737-1186056 GCF_000935625.1 Nanorana parkeri
GCAATGCATTACACGTCCCTCTGGAAGCCAAAAAAGGCTGAGGATGGTAAAGGATCACGCCACACAAATCGGACCGCTGGATCCCAATGGAGCTGAACTTCCCCCCCAAGGGGTGGTGGGGGGTCCCAATGCCACCCCAACCGCTGTGGTCATCCGGAGAGAGGCTCCCACTCACCGCCTTGCATTAGGGAGAATGCAGCAGGAGCATACCGGGTGAAATCTGCCAACTCCGGCCGGGAGAGATCACCTACAGGAGTTCCTTACTGAAGGAGCCAGGGACTGACCAGACGCAGCAGCATTCAGTCACTATAAACATCAGCATTGGTATATGAGGAGATCATGAATCGGGGTGAGAGGCGGCGGGGGTGGTGATCTGATGCGACTCCATACAATGCAGAGATATGCCCCGGATTATTTCCCCTTTCTGATTCAACTTTCTGCCCATGTGTCAGATAGAAGACTTCCCTATGTATGTCTATAGACCCTGTTTCCCCCAAATTAAGACCTACCCCGAAAATAAGACCTAGTTGTGACCATTCCCAGGGCCGCTGGCAGCATAAAGGCCGTGACACACTGCAGGCGAAGCAGCGCGGAGCGGTGGCGCGCTGCCTTTGCGAGCAGTGTGTCATGTCATTTTCTCCTGGGCACCTCAGCTGGCGAGAGCTCGCGGAGCTGAGCGTGCCGAGATCAACAATTCCAACTTCAGCCAATCGGCTCGCGCAAATAAACCAGCACGTCGGTATGCGACAGCTGGCTGGTTGTTACGGACGAGCCGATTGGCTGAAGGTGCAGTCAATCATCTGACTGCAGTCAGCTCACACACTGCACGCAAAGCTCCGTGCCGGATAGCTTTGCTTCGCTCTGCACGGCTTCACGTGCAGTGTCTCACGGCCTTAAGGGGGGAACGTGAAGAGCCGCGGGAGAGACTCAGCGGTGCCAACGAAGCCGGCGCTAGAGGAAGCGAGGCGGGAGCGGAGGGAGCATAGCCGCATAAGCCGATGCCTCCTCTATAGCGCCGGCTCCTGTCGCAGGCGGAGTCATACCAAATGCACTCCGCCTGTGAGGAATCCATAGTGACAGCGCGCTTCCCTCATTCTGGCCAGCGATTGGTTACCAAATTCCTCCTGGAAAGGTACGGCGCCCCTGATCACCATATTTTTGTACATGAATAAGTGTGGATTGTTGTACATTAAAAAAATAAAATAAGACCTCCCCCGAAAATAAGACCGCGTGTGTTTTTTTGAGCCCAAAAAAATATAAGACAGTGTCTTATTTTCGGGGAAACACGGTTGGTACTTAAAAGTGTATCGAAACCCAAAAACGTCACATTGTAGCAGTCCTCAGATGCGTCGGCTGCATTAGTGTTTTTATTGCCTTTTTTTCGCCACCTGCTGAACCGGCCAACACCACATTTCCTGTCTAAAGCCGCCCATACACCTGACGATTATCGGCCGATTTTCGCATGCGATGGCGTTTTCGTCCGATATCTGTACGGTTGGTGGGCGGCGTACAACCGCAAATACTGTACAATCCATCGACTTTTGAGTAACCGGCGGGTTAGAAAACTTCGGCCGATCGCACGATTTCCGCAAGGTTGGTGGCGTTTCCGTACGTCGAAATTCGCACGATCTGCACTGCCCATGCGCAGACGAAAACACGTGCGGTCGAATACTACTACTCGAATTTCTTCTAATTACCGCTGATCCAACCTTGCCATAATCGGGGCGGGATGGGGCCGCTGTACGAAAAATCGATCGTCGGACGAAAAGTGTCGTCTGATGATCGCAAGGTGTATGGGCAGCCTCAGGGTGGCTACACTCACTCCACTGTATTTAGGGAGGAGCAGCGCAGCCACCCTTGGACAGCACCATGGTCACCCGGTGGGGAGGGTTAGATGGACTTTGCTGGAGTTTGGTTTTAATCGGTAAACACTCTGTAAGAAGAAGTTACAGGAACAGGATTTCTTTTTGGGGATAAATCTTCTGTACTATATGAATACAACACGACGGTCGTGAGCACCCCTGCCGGTGGTAAATGGTTTGGCTCAACACTCAAACTGGCACTCTTTCTGGACAGCTCGGACCGTTAAAGAAAGTTGAAGAATGACTTACTGGCCGGATCATCAGGTTATAGAACTACGTTATAGGGGGGACTGCTGTGGTAATTCTAGAGGGACACTGCATCAGATGTTGGACTTCGGCCAAAGTTCCACTTTAAATTCAGCAGATTTAAAGGAGAACTACGGGGTCGGGGCTTTTCCCCCATAGTTCTCCTTAGGGTAACGGGAGGACACAAACTAGCGTCCTCCCGTCACCCAAAGCTCAGTATATAGGGAGCTGCAGCTCGCGGTATACTGAGACCGCCGCAGCAGGGACGGATCCCGACATTACTGTAGAGATCCACCCAGCTGCGTCAGTGACAGCTGGCTCCGCCTATCTAGAGGCAGAGCCAGCTGTACCCGCCCCCTCCCCCGTCCGTTCCGCCAGTCAGCGCTGGAGGATCGGAGCGGGGAATCTCTGACAGTCACGGCTCTCTGCAGGGAGATGATCGAGCGGTGAGCGAACGCCGGTATGTGTTCCCTCACTTCCCGGTCTATTGAGCCGACCTGCCACAGTTTCATTGTCACACGTCGGCTAGAACTATGAGGATGAGTGAAAATCACCTCATAGTTCTCCTTTAAACTCCGTAAGTTTAGTTGGGCTTTAAACACCGGTGCCTCAAAGCAGAAAATGTACAAAATGTAGAAAGCAGCCCCGGCCTGAGTAGAAAAGCCTGTCCCCTGCCAGCATGCTGCAGAGAAGGACCCTTCATCTCTTTGCGGAAGCAGTGGTCTGTCTGCAGAGGTCCATCATGCACACGCCCCCCCCCACTGAGTCTGAGCTAGACCTCTCCGGAACATGATCTTTTCTTATTGTACAGACATTTGCCCGGTTCAGTGAAGGGGGCAGGCAGGCCTCGGCAGAGAGACCGCTGCTTCCACGCAGCTTTTAACATTTGGTAATATTTATTCATTAATAAAATATTTAAATTATCGAAGCTTACAGTTTTTTTTTAATTAAACTTGGGAAAACAAATCCTGAATTCCAGCTGCAGAAACGTTGCAAGGGAAGTACAGACGTCAGGAGCTGCAACATTGTAAGGTAACGAAGATCTGCTGAATTTGAATACAAGGGGGCTACACGCAGAACAGACCGAGGTGTCGGGTCTACATGAAGTCTGACACAAGGACCAGAGAGCGAAGAGACGCTTAGGCAGAACTGGACCGGGGAAAGACGCACCCGGGACGCACGCTTCATCTCCGGAGCGCGAAATTATAAAA
>NW_017306662.1:1186085-1186569 GCF_000935625.1 Nanorana parkeri
CAATGAGGCAAGAGAGCCAGGAAGGAAAGAGGACGATGGGAAGGAGGGGCAATGAGGCAAGAGAGCCAGGAAGGAAAGAGGACGATGGGAAGGAGGGGCAATGAGGCAAGAGAGCCAGGAAGGAAAGAGGACGATGGGAAGGAGGGGCAATGAGGCAAGAGAGCCAGGAAGGAAAGAGGACGATGCGTAGGACTAGATTCTGCAGAGAACATTGCACTGACCGGCTGAAGGTCGCTCAGCTGCTAAATTTAAAAATATAAAAAAATTTAAACAAAATTCGATTGTTCAGTTAAAAAAAATAAAAAGTTGGGAAAAAAAAATACCCAAAAACCAGGCCGATCGATCCGTCATACAATCTGAGATCTGAAAACAAAATCCATGATGAGTCATTCATAAAAACCGACGTGGCATCGCACATCGAAGATGCACTCAAGTCCAATCTTGATTTTAGGTATCCCGGCCCTCGGTGGCCTACTTAAACCTG
>NW_017306662.1:1186681-1188859 GCF_000935625.1 Nanorana parkeri
GAGCCGACGAGAAGATAGCGCCCAGCGGGAAGCGGGTACGGTGGGATCGGTAAGAGTACCAGAGGGCAGGAACGTGAAGCGGCTGGTCGGGACTGGACTTGAGGGGCCGGTTTTAGCTGGATACCAGCATAAGACGCGTGCGATATCAAAACAGTCCAACCGCCTGAAGATTCTGATTGCACATGATACTTGTAAAAGATACGCCCCCAGACGTATAAATACAGGAGGTATCCGGAATTCAGGATTTTTCTAGGGGCCCTGAAGGATATTTTAGTGAGCCGTGGAGTATGTGCGTCCAATGACACCAAGAAAAAAAAAACAAAAAAGGAGTCAGGGGGGCGGGGCTACGTATACTGGCCACTCCGCGACTCGCTGTTGGGGACGGTGGACAACTGGGCAAAAACGTCATGCCACTGGGCCCCGCGAGCACCGCATATGCTATGAGAACACGTAGGCGACGGATACAAATTAATGAGCGGGAACTATTTTTGGCCAGGGCTAAGGCAAAGTCTCCGAGTGCGGAGCTGGGGTTACCTGCGGGGAACCTTCAAAGTAATTAACTTTCAGCGTAAAGTTCCTAATTGGCCGATTTTAGGCTTTGACGGGACACAGTGCCTTTCCACTGGACAAGAACAAGCTGTACATAGGAAGATCTCCCTCCCCCCCCGACAATAACCGATAATCAGGATCTAGCAAATTGCAACATTCAGGTAAAAAATACTGACACGAGTTGCCGTAAAGCCAGATTGTGTTTTAGGTTCAAGGGCCCTTTAAAAGCAGAAGGGACGGAGCGTTGCAGCCGCCTCCCAACATAAAATGTGATGTGAAGCCCTGCCAGGAGTTCACTACTGTTACAGACAGCGGCAGGGCGTTCTAACACCCCCTTCCTTGCCTCTCATCTGACGGACCTTCCTTTGTCTTTTCAGCTGAGCTTCTGATGTCTCTGGCATGAGCGCTTCATGTGGTAAGACACTCTAAGGGCGCAAGAGAGAAAATGCATCATAGTTCCTCTATAGCAGGGGTAGCAAACCCTCCGGCTGCGTTGGAACTACAAAACCCATGAGGCATTGCAAGATTCTCACACCCACAGACATGACTCCCGAAGAGAGATGCATCATGGGATTTGTAGTCCCACCACAGCTGGAGGGCTACCCCTGCTCTATAGGGCTTGTGGAGACAACAGCAGCTTGGCTGAATCTCAGCCGTGTTGGAAATCCCATCGGCGCTCTGAGCGGCGGTGAAGCCGAGGCGGAAACTCATATTGCTCGCTCAAGAGGGAGAACTCTATCCATGGGTGGCGCCAGCCGCAAAAGAGGGTAAAAGCCAATGCATTGCAAGATCTGCAGCCCACACACAAACCTCTCATCCAAAACAACAACCACCCGAGGAGTACGCAGTACAGCAGGGGGCGCGCAAAGCTTCCACGTGAAAGTAATTTGGCTTTTATTTTAGTACCAGCTTACATGCCAACCCCATCAAAAGATCTACACTGAGTGGCCGGATTATTATATACACCGAGTGGCCGGATTATTATATACACCGAGTGGCCGGATTATTATGACCACCTGACGTTTGTAGGCTAATTAGCTATAATTTGGCGCTGAAGTTGCTAGAGGGCCAGACCATTATAAATAGGGAAGCGGGTTGGTTACCACGACTTTGAATGCGGGATGATTGGTGGCGCTCAGAGCCATGGAGCGAGTATCAGCAAAACAGCCGAATTCGTTACATGTTCAGGAGCGGCTCATTGTTAAAAAGTGTTTAAAGACCGGACTGTCAGCCGAAAATCTGGGTCTGAACGTGCGAATTGTGGCCGTCAGCGACTAGTCAATGTTAGGGCAGAACGGGGGAGGGGCAAGACTGGTACAAGACAACAGAAGGGCGACAGTGCCGTGTCAGATTCCTCGCATCACCTTTCATCATCTCGTGGAATCACGAGGCGGCCCAACCAAGTACTGATGGGGGGAGGGGGGTCATAATAATCTGGCCACTCAGTGTACGTAATCACGGTGTTATTCTACAGATCGGACGTCGCTTCCTACAGGGGCCGAGGCTCGCTTCAGCTACCGGCTAAGTTCTCTCTTGAAATAAAAGCCGGTCGACCGCCCCCAGAGGACTCCACCTTCGGCAAAGAGTTCAACCGAACGCATATATTTCATGGGACAACTTGCAACCGGT
>NW_017306662.1:1188910-1189564 GCF_000935625.1 Nanorana parkeri
ATTTTTTTATAATATCGCAACTACATAATCGTTTGTTTTGTTTTTAAAAAAGGGGTTCTATCATTCCCCCGAACGGCGCACTCCTATCTGTCTCCGCCGTCAAGGCGCGGTCTTGTAAAGTCCTGTATTGCTTTTGGTGCGGCCAGGATAACAAAAAAATAACAAAAAATTAAAAAAAGCAACAAAAAACAAAAAGCAAAAATCATGTCAATCTCTCTACTTGGCATTAAAAATCAATTTGAAAAAATGTAGCTGAGACGTACTGCTCCAAGATCACACACTCTCTTCCTCTCAAAACAGATGTAAAATCAGATAAAGGAACATAAATATTAAACAAAAAACAAAACAAAAAAAGGGAGGGGAAAAAAAAAAAAACTACAGAGGAAAAAAAAAAAAAAACCCCAAAACTAATAGTAGCACCTAGAACCAAAACATAAAATGTCTAAGAGTAGGAAACCTAAACTGTTATAAAACCCCCACACGGCAGCTGGCACGGGTGGAGAGAATCCCATTCTGGTAAAATGCGCCCGAGAGGTCCGGACTGGGGTGTTTGTTTGTTTTTTATAGTTTTTTGTTGTTTTTTTTTTGCACGGAAGAAGCCAAAAGAAACAAAAAAAATATGGAGTCCAGTTATCCCAGTCCCATGAGGCATTC
>NW_017306662.1:1189574-1196458 GCF_000935625.1 Nanorana parkeri
GGGGGGGGGTTAAAAAAAGGGAAAAATTAGAAATAATTACCAAAATCCTTAAAAATTGAAATCATTTGAGGCAAAGAACATGTTACTAAGGACTTTCCACTGTGCAAAACCAGCCTCCTTCTGATCCTTACCCAGAGAGATCCCACCTCCAGCATATAGACTGGACTTTCCCCAATGAGATCCCACCCCCAGCACACACATTTGTCTTTCCCCAATGGGATCCCACCTCCAGCACACAGATTGGTCTTTCCCCAATGGGATCCCACCTCCAGCACACAGATTGGTCTTTCCCAATGAGATCCCACCTCCAGCACATAGACTGGTCTTTCCCCAATGAGATCCCATTTCCAGCATATTGGCCTTTTCCCAATGAGATCCCACCCCCAGCACACACATTTGTCTTTCCCCAATGGGATCCCGCCTCCAGCACACAGACTGGTCTTTCCCCAATGAGATCCCATCTCCAGCAGATTGGCCTTTCCCCAATGAGATCCCACCTCCAGCACAAAGACTGGTCTTTTCCCAAAGAGATCCCACCCCCAGCACATAGACTGGTCTTTCCCAATGAGATCCCACCTCAGAGACACAGATTGGTCTTTCCCAATGAGATCACACCTCCAGCACACAGATTGGTCTTTCCCAATGAGATCCCACCTCCAGCACACACATTTGTTTTTCCCCAGAGAGATCCCACCTCCAGCACACAGACTGGTCTTTTCCAATGAGATCCCACCTCCAGCACACACATTTGTTTTTCCCCAGAGAGATCCCACCTCCAGCACACAGATTGGTCTTTTCCCAATGAGATCCCACCTCCAGCACACACATTGGTCTTTTCCCAATGAGATCCCACCCCCAGCATACAGACTGGTCTTCCCAGGACCCGAGTCTGGTTCCCAGGATCTGCGCTCTATACTCACCAAAAGCTCTGCGTAAGTTGGACGCTCTTTGGAATTCTTCTTCAAGCTGCCGGAGAAAGAGGTTTGTTTAAGAGACGTGCAATGATAGTCCGAGAACATAAATATAAAGCAGCTTCAAGAATCCTCTGCAGGAGAACAGCAATATAGACTAATATAATAAAGTGCGAGCGATTTGCAGGCCTAAACATCCCAATTCTACCCCCAAATCACGGCTCGGACAAGGAAGAGGGCCACAACAAAAGCCTCTTCTTCAGTTTTCCGGCCTTGCCAACCGTTCCCCTCTTATCAATCAAAAGTGCAACAGAGAACATGCGTCCTTCCTCCTGGGAAAAAACGTAGAAATACCTTGCCGTACTCCTTACCGGGAAGGCCCCAAATTAAATAAGGGGGGGATGGGTGCTCGCAGTGACCACGGATGGCGCCGCCAAACAGTACAAAATAAACGGGTGTCACCAGCACACCAATAGTGTTGAAGTCCAAAGTGTTCGTTTATTGGAACATCATGTCACCAGAACTAGCGCTTTCGGGGCCAAACAGGGTCCCCTTCATCATCGCTGAGCCTGATGAAGGGGACCTTGCGTGGCCCCGAAAGCCCAAGTGACATGCGTTTATTTTGTACTCCCACTTGGAAAAATCGCACCATATGTACAGAGACCTAGCGCACTGCAGATGACACCCAGCCCAACATTGACACAAAGACATATGCCCGTCTATGACCAACCTTACCGGTGCTCACTGCTTCTGGGTGGGACTGTAGTCTCTTGTCCCATGATTGTCGGTCTCTCTCATACTCCAATGTTTCTGCAAGCGCAGATGCAGCTCAAACCAAGCAACACGTGCCCGCTATTTCACCAGCTACGCCAGTGGTAGCCAAGCTGGAGTAGCCATGGTTGGCTACCCCTGATGTTAAAAGAGAACTACGGGGTCAGGGCTTTTCCCCATAGGTCTCCTAAGGGTCACGGGAGGACACAAACTAGCGTCCTCCCGTTACCCTAAGCTCAGTATATAGGGAGCTACAGCTCGCGGTATACTGAGACGCCGCAGCCGGGACGGATCCCGACATTACTGTCCAGATCCACTTAGCTGCATGATTGACAGCTGGCTCTGCCTATCTAGAGGCAGAGCCAGCTGTGCCCGCCCCCTCTCCGTCCGTTCCGCCAGTCAGCAGGGAGCCGTGAGTGACAGTCACGGCTCTCTGCAGGGATAGATCGAGAAGTGAGCGAGCGACAGTATGTGTTCGCTCACTTCCCGACCTATTAAGCCGACGTGTGACAGTTTCATTGTCACACGTCGGCTCCAACTATGAGGAGTGAAAAGCACCCCCCCTCATAGTTCTCCTCTAACTAGGGTGTCAGGAGACAAAGACTTTCGGGTGCCAAAAAGATTTAGACACGTTTTATGGGATTAGGGTTTCCTAGCCCCGAGCTATCATTAAAATGCAGCAAAAAATAAAAATGGCTGCACATGGATATTTTTAACATTTAATAAAACTCTACTGCTCAGGAGAGCGTGCAAATAGAAGTCCCACCTGGGACCTCCATGCAATAAGGATGGTGAATGCTGCATGGGGAGTGTAGGCAAGCTCCATGTAATGCCTGCACCGAAGTCCCCAGAGCTTGGGGAGTGGCAGATACTACTTCCATTTGTATGTTTAAAATGGGCATTGACCTTACTCATCCCGACCACTTCCTGCCGGTGGATGTCACTAAGCCCCGCTGCAGGATCCCAGGAAAGCGGAGGACCTTGTGAAAAGATGCTCCAGCACTGCGCAGGATCCTGCAAGGTGGCCTAGTGAGGTGGTCGCCCATGCCTAAGCGAGCCCGCCGGCGTAATAGTTAGAAAGGGTCAGTAAACCCAAAAATGTTGTGTGCCATTGGCTCTAAAATCGCACTGTGTTCTCTACGTTTTTGCCATGACTATATTAAAGAGTGCCAATGCCATTCCGGCAGATCTGCCATCTTTAGTGTTACCGCACATGCTCCAGTTTTCCCCCGGGCAGGAAGCCATGCTCTGCTCTGAGCCGCAGCGTTATATGAAATCACCCAAAAGAAAAAGAAAAACTTGCTGCACTCTTTACCGGGATTCCCCCCAAAAAAGACGGGTGCTCGAAATGACCTCGGATGGTGCTTTAGAGGCCACACAGGGTCCCCTTCGTCAGTCTCAGAGATGACGAAAGGGACCCTGTGCGGCCCTGAAAGCGCTTGCCAATGAGAGACAGCACCTAATTGATGTTATTATCGTTGTTGGAGTGCTGGTGACGTCTTCCTTTTTGTATATGAAATAACCCCCCTCCCCCATCACCACGACCACCTTCCCCACTTGCATCCATTTAGACTTGTGTGTTCCTTCTGCCGCCATTTTAAAGGTATATCGCAGTCATAGAGCAGCACTTTGCTTTGCCCCACCCTTGGGCACGATACTCAACCCAGTTAATGTCTGCAGCAACCTGTGGCCGCCTCATGTTGCAATTATTAGCCGAGTGTGTAGAATGCGCATGGTCGACAACCGGTCAAAAGCAAAATGATGGTCCGTGACCGCTGTACACCTTTAAAACGGCAGCAGTGACACGCAGACGAGGGCTCTCATCGCCCGGACAAGCGAGGGGTCAAGTGTCAGACCGTGCGACATCCGCAAAAGCTTCGTCACTTCTCGCTGCCTTAAAAAAAGAAAAGCTACCCATCCTCAGTCAGGAAACTTCCTGTCATTGCTTCCGCTCCAGCGACCTCAGGGGGAAACTTTCCAGACAGACAATAGCAAGACAGGTTGCATCAAGCAGAGCCAGTAAAATGTGAGCTGTCCCTCCGATTCCAACAAGGCCTACGGGATTCCTGAAACCGGAGGGGAAGCCGGGCCGGATGCGCTCTTTGTGGCCTGGCCTAGAGGTAAACACATTGCTCACGCTTGCGGTATTAATATGTTTCAAACGCATTGTCAAGTGTTTGTAAACACACGGATCCCGCTCGCGGTCATCGGCGCTCCGCGTCCAGTTTTAGATTGGTAAGATGCAATGCGTTTCATGCGGAAGGTGACGCATGTCAATCGCCAACCGTGTTATTTTGGATTTACAGTGGACGCGATGGTGCAGCTCGTGGGACTTTGAGCCAATATTTAATCGGCTGCTACGAGTTCGGGGACTTAAAAAGTTTAACTCCACCTTCGGAAGCAGCTCCTAAAATAACAAAAGCAGCTTTTGATGGGAAAAAACTCACTTCCTCTTCAGTGCTGATCCACTTCCTGTGAATCCAAGGTGTCAAAGACCCCAGCCCCCCCCCCCAAAGGGGATCATCAAGCCGCCCCTGACTCGATTAAAGTAGAACTACAAGCCCCACTGCAGGGGTTAATAAAATTTGAGCACGGCGTTCTGCTTTAAAGAACTCTGGGTGTCAGTTGACCCCTGTGACATACGTGCCCGGGCCAAAGACCCATAGGAAACCCAGGAAGGGGTACTGCCATATGTGTAGCCACTTCCCGCCGGTCATACACATATGAGCCTGGACATTCCCATGTTGCCACATCTGCATATGGCGGGTGTCACCATTGTGTGCTTGAAGCGTGATCAATTGCCTGCCAACGCCATCAGCCCCCAGTCACATGATCACTGACAGCCAATCTCAGCGATCCCCTAAAGGGCCATCAGAAAAGAGCTAAAGCTGGTCACACACGGCCATTTTTTTTGGTGCTAATTTGCAAACACAATTACGATTTTTTTTATGGTACCAAAAGCTTGCTGCCCCTTGTGCCATTACGTGCAAACTGCAGACAGATTTATGATTGTTTTCATTAATAAAAGTTGATCTGATTAATTATTGAATATCAAATTCTGCAGCTAATTTGTGGCTCACCCGCTGATTTTACCAGTAGCCCCCCTATTGGCCTTCCAATAAATATCCTACATTGTATGTACTGGATTGCCCATTTTTTCCCCCCCTCATTTGGAATCACATGAGAAGGAAAGAGAGGGAGAGAGAGGGAGAGAGAGATAGAGAGAGAGAGATAGAGAGAGAGAGAGAGAAAGGGATAGAGAGAGCGAGAGAGAGAGAGAGATAGAGAGAGAGAGAGAGAGAGAGAGAGAGAAAGATAGAGGGATAGAGTTTCTGTTCTCACCATTTTGAGGTAAAATCAACAAAATCGGCAGAGAACTTGTCTGCAGGCAACTGTGGCGACGGCTCCTCGACCACTTGCTTCAGCTGCTGGAACGGAGTCCCCCACGAGTCGTACGGGAACCGCAGAATATAGAGAGAGAGAGAGAGAGAGAGAGAGAGAGAGAGAGAGAGAGAGAGAGAGAGAGAGAAAGATAGAGGGATAGAGTTTCTGTTCTCACCATTTTGAGGTAAAATCAACAAAATCGGCAGAGAACTTGTCTGCAGGCAACTGTGGCGACGGCTCCTCGACCACTTGCTTCAGCTGCTGGAACGGAGTCCCCCACGAGTCGTACGGGAACCGCAGAATAGCGAGCTCGATCTGAGGTAGAGCAGAGGGGAAGAGGGTTATTGTTACATGTCATTATAATGATATAAAGTAAGGAACAGTTAAATCACATGATCTTGTTTTTTCCTTGCCGTTCCACAGGGGAGACTTCCCTTCACTTCCTGTCCCATAGACACAGCAGGAAGTGAAAGTAACCCTCAACTGTCACAGCAACAAATGTCACCATTGGAAGATTTGCCCTTGATGCTCATTTCAGTCACAAACCAGCCATTTAGACTTTCCCATCAATCACTGTTCTCTAAGCCCCCCCCTATCTCACATGCACACACTGGGGCCAACTATGACAGGAGCCAGTGAACCAGCGTTGTCGGGCCAGCATCGGAATTAGCTGCCGAGACAGGGAACTGTAGGGATCAACGGGTAATTACTAGGAAAATGCACAAAGGGATCATAGAAGAGCGGCTTCCACCAATGTTAGATGTTCTGTGATCGGCTCTGGAAGAACATCGCGGATTACTAGTGCTGGGTGACAAAAGGGCTTTTTTTTTACATAGTAAAGTAACATGCGCGTGAGTCTGCTGCCCCCGTGTGGTGCGAGTGTGGAAAGTCAACATTACCCTGCCGAACGGTCACCTGGAGTGAAGTGCGAGCACCAGACAGATGTATGACGGCAGCCAAGCCGAGAGGAGGCAATTGCTCACCCAACGTAACGAGTATTATAAAACCATCTCCCAATATTCTACAACAGCAGAGATCTCTACACCTCTAAATGTGAAATCTGTTCTCAGAACTTGAGCGCTGTGATCAACTGGTGATGGAGCACTGGCTGACCCGTGACCAACGTGCCCGGGCCAAAGCCCCATAGGAAACCCAGGAAGGGGCACTGCCATATGTCTAGCCACTTCCCGCCGGTCATACAGGCAGGTAGGAGGAACTTAAAGTGTATTTCCACTTTCGCAGCCAAATTGGGATAGCATCTATTTTGTTACATGTTCCCATTCACACAGCATAAGCTAAAAAAAAACATGGATTGTGGTCACCCGTGTGGCTCAACCGCTCTTAAAATAAATGAAAACCTTAGGGACTCCTTTCATACCATAGTGATTCCAAGGCTCCAAATATCAGACTTCACACTGTATCCTTTCTGGTTCAGTTCCGGGTTTATTCTTTCAGGCTGCAAAAGAAAAAAAAAAAAAAGGAATAAAAAACTAGGGCTGGTAATGATTAAAAAATGTTCGTGTTCGTTTAATCGGAATTTCTTTTTAATTCGATTAATTTCGATTAATGATAACGCACATACAGATCCAACTACATTGGCCTATACACATACAGCACAGCAATGACCTATACACATACAGCGCAGCAATGAAGTAATAACATGAACTAGGATCACACTAATCCAGCACGTTATTATTCTCACGTGCCCCACTCAATATGGCCGCAAAAAAAGTGTTATTGTTCAAAATAGAAATATACTAAAAAAGTAAAAAACGCAACTACAATCATCTCATAGGAGCTTTAACCTGTTATTGTAAA
>NW_017306662.1:1196520-1212936 GCF_000935625.1 Nanorana parkeri
CTGGAGTGAATGTAGACAGGAAGTGGCTGCAAAGAGATCAGCAGCACTGAGGTGTAACAAAAGGATAAAAAAAGAGAGAAAAAACTATACAATAAAAAAAAAGTAGCAATTGTTTATGATACACGGAGATTTAGCAATGTCCTTCAGTACAGGTTTTACATTGTATAACATTCTCTTAAAGGAGAACTACGGGGTTAAGTCTTTTCCCCATAGTTCTCCTTAGGGTAACGGGAGGTCACAAACTAGCGTCCTCCCGTCACCCTAAGCTCAGTATATAGGGAGCTACAGCTCGCGGTATACTGAGACGCCGCAGCCGGAGCGGATCCCGACAATTGTGCCGGGATCCGCCCAGCTGCGTGACTGACAGCTGGCTCTGCCTATCTAGAGACAGAGCCAGCTGTACGCGCCCCCTCCCCCGTCCGTTCCGCCAGTCAGCGCTGGCAGATCGGAGCGGGGAGGGGGGAATCCAGCCCTCCCCTGTCACGGCAGAGAGCCGTGACAGGATCGAGAGGTGAGCGAACGCCGGTATGTGCTCGCTCACCTCCCGATCTACTGAGCCGACCTGTGACAGTCTCATTGTCACAGGTCGGCTAGAACTATGAGGATGTAGTACCAAACTTGTATTCATAAACACAGATCAGGTGCAACCTGCTTATTTACCCCCCACCACCACAGTTCCATACCAAGAAACAGCCCACCCGACTCTTCACAGGGAATCAGAACTGTAACAATTTGCACTTACAGCCATGTATGGTTTGCAGCCGGCGTCCATTGTTTTGGCTACAGAATCAACTAAATATCCGCTGATCCCGAAATCGCACATCTTCACCTGACCCTGCTTGTTAATGAGCACATTGGAAGGCTTTACATCTGAAAATTCAACAAGAGACCGTTTTAGAGGGGTAAGGGAACACAAAGGAAAAGTCCACTTTATGAGAAAAAACGAAATATACACTTCTTCATAAAAGAAAAAAAAAATTGCTTTTGTGTGCATTGCAGCCAGTTTTTTCATTGCACGTTTCTTCCTTCATGAAGAAGTGTGATCAGAAGATCGCAGGTGCGATGCTCTTCCTCCTGTCCATATCTCAGCATGGATATTAAGTAACATTGACAGGAAGAGAAACGAATGGACTACAAGCGTGGTGACGTCGTTGCCGCACTTGTGTTCCAGTGAGAGCTACAGGTTCCTCTGCCGCAGCGGCTGATGGGACTTGTAGCTTCTCCGTTCACAGATCCTGTCAAAGGATTTGTGAATGGGTGACGCAGCTATGTGAACGAGCCAAGAATTCAAGCAGCAGCCTGCAGGAAGAAGAACCCCGTGGCTCAGGACTTACCTCTATGAATGACAGAGAGTTTACTGTGTAGATGTTCTAATGCTCGAACAATCTGGAAGACAAAAGAAATGAGAAGATAACTCGAATAATACGTATATTTCTGGCGACGCCAACAGAGCTCATCCTAACTCCTCCCTTAAATACACCGCGCATCGCCGCCTTCTACACCGCGCATCGCCGCCTTCTACACCGCGCATCGCCGCCTTCTACACCATTCCCACGACAAGGCACAGACTCCCCCGCCCGCTATTCTGTCCAGACAGACTAGAGTAGTAGCTGGCGGCTTGCGGTGTTCTGAATCATGGTCCTGCTGCTAGAGACTAGGGATGTCACCTCCCCATCTACTTGCTGTTATTTACATGAGACGGTGGTGAGACGAGGGGGGGGGACGCGCCCCCTCCCCCGTCCGTTCCGCCAGTCAGCGCTGGCAGATCGGAGCGGGGAGGGGGGAATCCAGCCCTCCCCTGTCACGGCAGAGAGCCGTGACAGGATCGAGAGGTGAGCGAACGCCGGTATGTGCTCGCTCACCTCCCGATCTACTGAGCCGACCTGTGACAGTCTCATTGTCACAGGTCGGCTAGAACTATGAGGATGTAGTACCAAACTTGTATTCATAAACACAGATCAGGTGCAACCTGCTTATTTACCCCCCACCACCACAGTTCCATACCAAGAAACAGCCCACCCGACTCTTCACAGGGAATCAGAACTGTAACAATTTGCACTTACAGCCATGTATGGTTTGCAGCCGGCGTCCATTGTTTTGGCTACAGAATCAACTAAATATCCGCTGATCCCGAAATCGCACATCTTCACCTGACCCTGCTTGTTAATGAGCACATTGGAAGGCTTTACATCTGAAAATTCAACAAGAGACCGTTTTAGAGGGGTAAGGGAACACAAAGGAAAAGTCCACTTTATGAGAAAAAACGAAATATACACTTCTTCATAAAAGAAAAAAAAAATTGCTTTTGTGTGCATTGCAGCCAGTTTTTTCATTGCACGTTTCTTCCTTCATGAAGAAGTGTGATCAGAAGATCGCAGGTGCGATGCTCTTCCTCCTGTCCATATCTCAGCATGGATATTAAGTAACATTGACAGGAAGAGAAACGAATGGACTACAAGCGTGGTGACGTCGTTGCCGCACTTGTGTTCCAGTGAGAGCTACAGGTTCCTCTGCCGCAGCGGCTGATGGGACTTGTAGCTTCTCCGTTCACAGATCCTGTCAAAGGATTTGTGAATGGGTGACGCAGCTATGTGAACGAGCCAAGAATTCAAGCAGCAGCCTGCAGGAAGAAGAACCCCGTGGCTCAGGACTTACCTCTATGAATGACAGAGAGTTTACTGTGTAGATGTTCTAATGCTCGAACAATCTGGAAGACAAAAGAAATGAGAAGATAACTCGAATAATACGTATATTTCTGGCGACGCCAACAGAGCTCATCCTAACTCCTCCCTTAAATACACCGCGCATCGCCGCCTTCTACACCGCGCATCGCCGCCTTCTACACCGCGCATCGCCGCCTTCTACACCATTCCCACGACAAGGCACAGACTCCCCCGCCCGCTATTCTGTCCAGACAGACTAGAGTAGTAGCTGGCGGCTTGCGGTGTTCTGAATCATGGTCCTGCTGCTAGAGACTAGGGATGTCACCTCCCCATCTACTTGCTGTTATTTACATGAGACGGTGGTGAGACGAGGGGGGGGGGGGAGCGCTGTTGACCAAGTCCTACATGCAATGGGACAAAATCCTCCATGCAATGGGACCAAGTCCTACATGCAATGGGACCAAGTCCTACATGCAATGGGACCAAGTCCTACATGCAATGGGACCAAGTCCTACATGCAATGGGACCAAGTCCTACATGCAATGGGACCAAGTCCTACATGCAATGGGACCAAGTCCTACATGCAATGGGACCAAGTCCTACATGCAATGGGACCAAGTCCTACATGCAATGGGACCAAGTCCTACATGCAATGGGACCAAGTCCTACATGCAATGGGACCAAGTCCTACATGCAATGGGACCAAGTCCTACATGCAATGGGACCAACTCCTACATGCAATGGGACCAAGTCCTACATGCAATGGGACCAACTCCTACATGCAATGGGACCAACTCCTACATGCAATTGGGCCTAGTGCACTTTATCCCTTGGGGGATTCAACAAGGATTACCAATTCCAGGTGATACTTTTAAAAAGTCAACAGATACACGAGATTGAACACCAGAGCAGAACAATGGTGGCCGATTCAAAATAACCCTCTAATAATCTGACATCTCCAGACGTGGAAGTACAACAATCCCTCTGAGCGCACATGTAAACATTGAACCATATGAGCGTGGAGGAGCGGGGGTTTAACTTACAGAAACGGCTATTTTGCCCAGAATGTCTTCGGGGATCGTCAAGTCTTTGTCTATCACATGTTTGTAGAATTTGTCCAGTGATGTGTCCATCAACTCCATACAGATCCAGACATCACCCTGGAAAAAAGGCACATGGAAAGAATGATTGCTTGTGTTTGGGCCGGTTCAGAAAATAAAAATGAGAATAGACCCCCATTAACCTCATTGGAAAAGGGAAACCCCCCCTGAAAAAACCCACCAATCAAATTCATTCAATACGTCTGGTTGCAAAACGCAAAGTTCTTACTTATAATGGATTGAGCATTACATTTATTTTTTGCATGGTGAGTGCATGGAAGTAATGTGTCATTGTATTTATTGCCTCTCAGAGACCAGTCCTGTAATAAAGACCACTCACTGCTGCTCTCTCTCTCCCTGTGCAGGGTGATTGGTCTTGTCTCCGCCCCCTCCTGTAATAAAGACCACCCACTGCTGCTCTCTCTCCTTGTGCAGGGTGACTGGCCTTGTCTCGGCCCCCTCCTGTAATAAAGACCGCTCACTGCTGCTCTCCTTGTGCAGGGTGACTGGTCTTGTCTCCGCCCCCTCCTGTAATAAAGACCGCTCACTGCTGCTCTCCTTGTGCAGGGTGACTGGTCTTGTCTCCGCCCCCTCCTGTAATAAAGACCGCTCACTGCTGCTCTCCTTGTGCAGGGTGACTGGCCTTGTCTCCGCCCCCTCCTGTAATAAAGACCGCCCACCGCTGCTCTCTCTCTCTCCTTGTGCAGGGTGACTGGTCTTGTCTCCGCCCCCTCCTGTAATAAAGACCGCCCACTGCTGCTCTCTCTCCTTGTGCAGGGTGACTGGTCTTGTCTCCGCCCCCTCCTGTAATAAAGACTTTTATAAGGTAATATCTCGGGTAGCACAGGCATTTGGTGCACACAAAGTTTGAGGAAATGAATGTGACCGGAGTTCAGCGCAGTAAACAATATTGTTACATTTGCCCTGAACGCCGAAGTTGTAAAGAAAGCGCCGAGCTCTACCTCTCGAAACAACGCTCCGTAAAACGTGACGGTGAAGTGACAATCGACCGTGCGCATGGAGATATCGAGGTCCATCAAGAGTCTCTTCTGTTCCTGGCTGTTCACAGTGGCTCGAATGCGCTGCAGAGAGACGTCATCATTAGCGAGGGAGACAAAATGTCACTTTCAGCGTTACACAAACCGGCACAAAGTACATCTCTGCAATATGAACACCGAGAAATCGGAGGAAGCAATTTCAGTCCAGGAGAGGAGCCGCTACATCTAGGAAGGCTTTAAAGGAGAACTATGGGGTCAGAGTTTTTCCCCATAGTTCTCCTTAGGGTAACAGGAGGACACAAACTAGCGTCCTCCCGTCACCCGAGGCTCAGTATATAGGGAGCTACAGCTCGCGGTATACTGAGACACCGCAGCCGGAACGGATCCCGACATCGATGTCAAGATCCACCCAGCTGTGTGAGTGACAGCTGGCTCCGCCTATCTAGAGGCAGAGCCAGCTGTACCCGCCCCCTCCCTTCCGCCAGTCAGCGCTGGAGGATCGGAGCGGGGAAGGGGGAATCCAGCCCCTCCCCTGTCACGGCAGAGAGCGGTGACAGGATCGAGAGGTGAGCGAACCCGGTATGTCTTCGCTCACCTCCCGATCTACTGAGCCGACCTGCGACAGTCTCATTCTCACAGGTCGGCTAGAACTATGAGGCGAGTGGAAATCACTCATCTCATAGTTCTCCTTTAAAAGCACTGAAAATAATAAACACTAGCCGCTGATCTGCCAGAAATCCAGTGAGCTCCTGTAGTCAGCCGACAACGCTGCTTCTGCTGCACTGAAATCCCAAGGAAAGTTGTCAGCTCTGGCAGAGTTCATCTCTGCTGGACTTCAGAACACCTTCCCCTTATGCTAGACTGCCGGGGTTTTTTTTTTTTTATAGAACTATGAACCCGGAAGTGTTCGGCTCTGAGCACTTCCGGGTGCAGAGCTCAAACCCCCAGCTGGGAAAAGAAGCTGATTGGCCGTAGTTTGATCTCAATCGGTTTTACCAAAGTACAGAGGTGAGTAAAAAAAAAAAAAAAAAAAAAAAAAAAAAAACACAAAGAATACAAGCCCCCCCACACACCCAACACACGCAGTAGGTGTGCACGTGTACCTTGTTCGGTATCATGGGACAAGCCGGCAACAACAGCTGGGCCATCATTTACATCTACTATAAATAACAGATTGATAAAACCGTAAAGGCTTTTGAAGCATCCCCTATGGACAACATCGGGCAGCGTAGCGTTTCCAGGGCGCGCGCGCAATTTTCAGGCATATTTGGGATCTATTCACTTGCACCCTTCTCTTTCACACTGCACCAAAATCGGGTTTTATATTGTGTTTGCATGCACCACGATCACTGGATTTATTGCTGATGATATAAAAGTAACAATCGTACAATTATCACATAAAATGTAACTGCCACCCTTCTATCCTACAGCAAGGGTGGGCAACTCAGACCCCCTCCAGCTGTGCTTCAACTACAAATTCCATCAGGCCTCTGGGAGTCATGCCTGTAATGGACAGTCTTGCAATGCCTCATGGGACTTGTAGTTCAACAACAGCTGAAGGGCCGGGAGTTGCCCACCCCGCGTTCTACAGCAGTGGTTCTCAACCTTTCTAGGGCCAGGACCCCCCTCGGTAACATTTGCCAAGTTGCGGTGACCCCCCCAACGGTAAAAATTTAGGGTTGACGCGGCGGCTGCTGCATCGACATCTGGCGGCGTGGCGGGAGAACTGACACTGCTGCGCTAGGAGAGGGCTGAGGAGGACTCTCACCGAGCACAGCAGAGATCACACAGCGACCGCGCAGGTTGAGAACCACTGTTGTAACAGCTACAAACACAAGCCGAGGGCGTCAGCTTTTATTATTGATCATAATTATGATAATCTAATAGCTATCTAATAGTGGGAGACTCCCGGCGACCCCTGGCAAATTGTCATTCGACCCCCCCAAAGGGGTCCCGACCCACAGGTTGAGAACCGCTGTTCTACAGGGACTCTTTTTGTGGGGGGGGGTTCCAAGTGATCGTCATGGCAACAAAAGTGCACGTGAACATGTCCCTGGAAGCTAAAAAGAGGGTTAAGACGAAATTCCTACACACCTTCACCGCCATTATCTGCTCGCTGGGTACATGGCGCATTTTCTCCACCACTCCGTAGGCCCCCCGGCCGAGTTCTTCAATCGGTAACAGGTCATCGGCTTTCACTTCAAAGTTCTGGAAGCGAAGGGGAAAAAAAAAAAACAGAAATCAGACCGACAACGAGAGACCAGCGATAAAGAGGGGAAAAAAAAAACTAAATTACAACAAAAAAAAAAGTTTCAAGAAGCAACGTGTCCGTTACAGAAACCCATCATGTTGGTTGTCACCGGAACAGGAAGAGAGAGGGAATCGTCCAATGGAGACTCCGGGTAATGTATAAAGTAGCACTAAGGCCTGGTTCACACCTGAACGTTTTGTAGCGCGCGTTCAAGGCTCGACGAACGCTCTACAAAACGCTCAGACATCTAAATCCCATTGTATTCTATCGGTATGGTTCACACCTTGCCGTATTTCCGCCCGTCCGAACGCGATACAAAACGGCCTACGCCTGAAAAGGTACAGGAGCTTCTTTGGGGCGTTTTGGTCTCGCGTTTCCATTGGGATACAGCCAAGTAGCCCTCGGAAACGTGTGTTTACCGCGCGTCGCGAAACGCGCATATTCAATACGCCTAGGTGTGAACCCAGCCTAAAGCCCCCATAATGTTCATAAACGCAGACCAGGACATTCCAATAAAGTTATTTTTGCAGCCGCATTCTCCGGCTTCCTATGCATCACTCCCCCGAAAAGTCTGGCCAGGGGGTGTAAACCTATCACCAGTTGCCTGACTACACTTCTCTGGACTACATGTGCCATCATTTTTAGTGTCAGTGAGCATGTGTGCTTCCTCATCCAAGTGAGCACACCCGAGGGGAGCCCGGACTACACACACCTCCTCCCTCCTCTTCCAAGTGTTAATCACTTCCTTTGGAGGAGGAGCAGAGGCGTGACACCTCTGTATTGTCTTCACAGGATACCCGTGTGCTTCAGCCCCGCCCACAAACGAGGGGCTACACCGGGGTTCCATAGGACCCTGCAGGGCAAAGGAGACGCCTGAAAAGCAGAGAGAGCGGGGGCAGCGATCGTGGGACTAGCTTAGATTTTAAAGCTGGAGTAGCAGCGTACAATGCGAGTGTTACTAAAAACTAATACTGTATCGCTCGTAAAAATAAATCTGCCTTGATATGTTACACCCAATGGTCGCAGTTCACCATTCGGAGCGATAGTGAAGGAGGAAGATGCTTCCCGCGTTCTGCTGAGGACAAAATTCATGGAACACTTTGTCCTGTTTTCATAGGTAACAATGGATCCAGAGCTACTGTTTAACCAGTTGACATCCGCGGTGTTGGACCCCCTTCCTGGCCAGGCCATTTTTCAGTATTCAGCGCTGCGGTACTTTGACATTTATTCCGTCATGCAGCGCTGTACTGAAATTAATTTTATACCCTTTTTTGGGGACAGATAGAGCTTTCTTTTGGTGGTATTTATTCACCACTGGGGGTTTTAATTTTTTAATGGCATTGCTCATCCCCAGCACCAGGCTCTCGCTCGAGGCCAGCACCATCACAACGCATGCAGAGGGAGTGGAATTCTCACAACGATTGACATTCACAGGAAGCAAGTGAGCTCTGCCCGAGTGCGCCAACAGCAATGTGCAGTCATTTTAGAGTGTAAGCTCTCAGGATCAGGGCCCTCCTTACCATCATGTCTTAAATTGTATTGTGACTGTAATGTCTCCCTTATATTGTAAAGCGCTGCGCAAACTATTGGCGCTCTATAAATCCTGTATAATAATAATAATGCGGGGGAGCGGGAGGTGTGTCGCTGCTGCATGAACATCGCAAAATCCACAGACGTGCTCGCAGCAGAAAGGAAGTGTACCGAGTGCCAGAACAGCAATGCAAAGTCAACAGTCATGCAGGGGAGTGTCAGCGCGTGCTTCTATTTCCCAGAGGCACACATGCAGAGATCTGTCACAAAGCAAGCTTCTGCCATGGAAAGGAGAGGGGCAGGAATGCAAAAAATAAAGGATACACGTCCGACACACAATTCATTAGACATGAGGCCCCCCGAGGGACATTCCATCCCTGCAGCGGAGGACGCCAGAAGACATTCTATCGCTGCAGAGGAGGACGCCAGAAGACATTCTATCGCTGCAGAGGAGGACACCGAGGGACATTCCATCGCTGCAGAGGAGGACGCCGAGGGACATTCCATCGCTGCAGAGGAGGAAGAGACAGGCTGAGTGAGTATAACTTTGTTATTTTCCTCCCTAGACCAAAACAAGAACTGGTGCAATTGCAATGGCGCAATTATTCTCAAGTTCTGACTTTATTCAGGCTGGATGGCTGCCAGGAGGGTTCATTCCCATTTTGCAGGCCCCTCCCCCTCCGATCGGCCAGCTGGGAATGTGCTGCGTCATTAGAAAAATCTCAACAAGAAGCGTCATAGCGAGCAGCACGCCGGAGGCTTCTGGGTGTCACAGCGAGGCGGGGGGGGGGTCTCTGCTGTTCACATTTAAAAGCCGTGCCGGGGGCCGAGCGTCTAACACGCCAGGCTCCAGCAGCAATTAAAACTTTAACGCGCTCATTCAGCCCGGCCGAGTCTTGCGGCGCGGGACGGGAGCTCGGTGCGAGCGCAAATCCCCTCTCTTCCCGTCACCAGCTGCTGGTGGGATTTCACATGTCTGGCAGCCGAAGCGCTCCGGCAGGAACACAATGTTCTGTTCTCTCCGCTCGCAGGGAATATCCGAAGTGACAGGTAGGCAGGCCGCAGAAAACATGCTGCACGTTTCACCGCCGACGGGAACTTTCCACAAGGCCCGTGTGGCTCCTGTGTCAGACTGACAGCCATTACGTTTCTCACCTTCTGGTATAATTGCCCAATAATAAGAGACCCTGTCACCAACCTGCAAAGAAATACCAAGGGCAGCGTTTATAAAAAGCTATGTCGGGCCAATCCCGTTCGCATGGCGCCGGGGCCCCCGGATGGCGCCCGCGGGTACAGAAAATGCCTTTTATGAATGAAGTCCCGGGTGTTTAAATGCTTACCAGCCGCGTTTTTACTGTCCAAGGGCGATTTATTTCATTGCAATGCGCCCTTTGAAGAGACAAAAGCCCAGCACCCCCCCTCTCTTCTTGCACATCCTAGCCCTCCCCGTTTCTGGGAGTTTCTCATTGCTGTCTGTGCAGGCCCAGCTCCTCTGCCTCTCCCCTCTATGCTTAACCTTTACTGCAGCCGCCTGGGGAGGAGCGAAGAGGAAACCTATAAAATCAGGAGTGAGCAACAGCTTCAAATCCTATGATGCCTTTGCCTCTGGGAGTCATGCAATGGCTTAGGGGCAGCTTGCCGGGTCTGTACACCCGCTGTGCCCATTATGAGGAGCTCCCACCATCCCTGTGCTGAGTTCCCGGGTCTGTACACCCGCTGTGCCCATTATGAGGAGCTCCCACCATCCCTGTGCTGAGTTCCCGGGTCTGTACACCCGCTGTGCCCATTATGAAGAGCTCCTCCCATCCCTGTGCTGAGTTCCTGGGTCTGCACACCCGCTGTGCCCATTATAAGGGGCCCCCATCATCCCTGTGCTGAGTTCCCGGGTCTGTACCCCCGCTGTGCCCATTATGAGGAGCTCCCACCATCCCTGTGCTGAGTTCCCGGGTCTGTACACCCGCTGTGCCCATTATGAGGGGCCCCCACCATCCCTGTGCTGAGTTCCCGGGTCTGTACACACGCTGTGCCCATTATGAGGGTCTCCCACCATCCCTGTGCTGAGTTCCCGGGTCTGTACACACGCTGTGCCCATTATGAGGGTCTCCCACCATCCCTGTGCTGAGTTCCCGGGTCTGTACACACGCTGTGCCCATGTGCTCTTTCAGTCTCCCGGAGTTCGGCTTTAACATTCCTCCTCCGTTAGGATTTGACCTCTGATTTTCCTCACGGGTCACATGACTTGGGCTCTCCAATGGCGGCTTGCATTGCATTGCATCACACAGATTAGGAAGGTAAACTGACGACTGGCTTTGAGCACATTCCCTTCCAATGAACAGACGCGGCGGCAGCTGCTGTAATCCCGGTCAGCTGTCACGCAGGGTGTGACATCATGTGAGGTGGGAAGGGAGTGGCGTTCAAGTCACAGCAATGTATTTGCTCTGTGTGGGCGACGGAACAGTGCAGACAAGAAGGCAAAACGTGCAGCAGAGTCTGTAGAAGTAACAAAAAAACACCAAATTCCACGCAGAGCTCTGACCCTTAAAGGACATGTCCACTTCATGACAAAGTGCACTTATCTATTTGCCTGACCTGAACCCACCCCTTCCACAGGTGCACACTTACCCCCCCGTCCCACAGCCGTGGCCTTCGATGTATGTGAACTTTTAGCGCCGCAAGTCTCGCTGTCCTGGTCCCGCTTTGCCCCGAGGCCAGAGACAAAAGGAGATGGCCCCATAGAAGCCCAAGGGGCTGTAATAAGCAGACGGGGACAGGAAGTAAAACACACACTGGATGCCCCGGCCATTGGATGGGGGGGTTATTATGCATCTGTGAAGAATGGGGGATAAGTTGGGTAAAAGGGATAAGGGCACTTTTGTTTTATACCAGTCACCCAGTCAGGTGGGCTTTAACCCCCCGGGTGGCCCGCGTTCCTGCGCTCACAGTACCGTGGACGAGCTCACCCTGACAACTCTCGGGTCACCATTTACATTCAGGAGTCGGCGGGACGGGGCTCCTGATCATGTGACCGCTGTGATCAGATAATACGGAAGCCCACCTCCCAACCATAACGTCCCCTTAAAGGGCCACCGGGGGTTGGCGGCAAGGAGTTAAAGGGCAATTACCCTTTAAAGTAAAACATTCCTGAGACAGCCATTGCTGACCCATCTCTAAATACTAAATCAGGGATCTGGAACATGCATGCAGACAAGGACTTCTGACCTTCCTCTCTGACTACCTTGGTCAGCATACGGGGCAGACTGTTGTCACTTGCCAATGGGTGATTAAAGGAGAACTATGAGGCCAGTGAAAATCACTCATCCTTATAGTTCGAGCCGACCTGTGACAATGAAACTGTCACAGGTCGGCTCAATAGATCGGAAAGTGAGCGAACACATACCATCGCTCGCTCACTTCTCGATCCTGTCCCTGCAGGGATCCCCACTCCAATCCTCCAGCGCTGACTGGAGGAACGGACGGGGGAGGGGGCGGGCACAGCTGGCTCTGCCTCTAGATAGGCAGAGCCAGCTGTCACTCACGCAGCTGGGCGGATCTCGACAGTAATGTCGGGATCCGCTCCGGCTGCGGCGTCTCAGTATACCGCGAGCTGTAGCTCCCTATATACTGAGCTTTGGGTGACTGGTGGGCGCTAGTTTGTGTCCTCCCGTGACCCTTAGGAGAACTATGCGGAAAAGCACTGACCCCATAGTTCTCCTTTAAGGGCTGGTGCTTACAGAAGAGTGCAGATGTCTGCCCATGGAAGCAGCCAGGTTGGTAGAGGCAGGGCGGCAGAACTACACCCCACACCCCCCACCCCACCCCGTGACTGGTGATCTGATAATATGTGGGATCTGGGAAGCAGGGAGATCCTTGCACTGCCGCTCCTCAGGTACGTCTTCCCCTCCCAGAACAGTGAAGAACAGTGAGCGGCACATTAGTCGCCACACCAAAACTCTCTCTCTACCTCCGGTGGGACCGGCAGGAACAGAAGGTCCTCTACATACCTCATGGCAGTAACAGCGGATGACCGCACAATGCTCCATTTGCTAACCACATGCTGCTCGTGTAGCTTACGCCATAGGAAGCCATTCATTCCATTCGATTAGCGGTCGTCGGCAATTAATCCCGAACAATTTTAGAAGCAGGATGGAGCTGGTAACAATTTGGCCTTTAACAATTGGCAATTCTTTAACATTCCAAATCACTCATATAAAATGGAAGGGTACCTTATCTCCGATCAGAATGCATGCTTTGGAGTCCAAGTCCCGAGGTGGCCTGAGGAGGAAACAAGAAAAAAAAAACTTAGACGATGGGAAACAGATATTCACAGTCAACCGTTGTCACATGACGGCCTATACAGGACCGCCGCCGCCACCACTGGGGTACCCAGAGCTTCTTGGGCAGCCTCTCCAAAGCAGGGGTCCTCCAGAGGTTGCTTGGGGGTTCCTGAGCAATGGTGGATTCATTTCCCTCCTACATTGACCACCAATGCAAGGTATCACTTCTACCAATGTTCACAGGCTTCTCCACTCGCCACCAATGGAAGGGGACATTGCTCCACTCGCCACCAATGGAAGGGGACATTGCTCCACTCGCCACCAATGGAAGGGGACATTGCTCCACTCACCACCAATGGAAGAGAAACAGGATTTCTTGACTGAAAACTCTACTAAAAGAGCGTTTGGTGGTCACCGCTTTAAGTCATGTGACCGAGACCCCATGGGCCACAAGGGATGCCCCAGGTATCCTGACAGGAAGATTTAAAGCTGAATTCTGGGATAGTTTTTAATTTGACCCGTTACTATTTAAATTCTGTGACGTCATCATTTGCAAACAGAAGAAGCAGCTACGCCCAGGCATCCGGAAGCGATATCAAGGAACTGCCTGAACAAACTACAAATCTCATCATGCAATGGGAACCGTAGCTGTCTATGGGCATGAATGTAGACGAGATTGCAGCTGCCAGTCACTGCCTTCTGTATGTCCACATTGCTGCACATTCCGGCAGGTGTAAGACCAGGAGTCTCTTGTCCTGTCAATCATGATGTGATGTCATGATAGGCGGGGCAGGCCAGGAGTCTCCTGTACTGTCAATGATGGTGTGATGTCATGGTGGGCGGGGCAGAGCTGGAGTCTCCTCCTTTCCTGTCCATCAGGGAGTGATGTCAAGGTTGGGCGGGACAGAGCAGGAGTCTCCTGTCCTGTCAATCATGGTGTGATGTCATGGTGGGCGGGACAAAGCAGGAGTCTCCTCCTTTCCTGTCAATCATGGCGTGATGTCATGGTGGGCGGGACAGAGCAGGAGTCCCCTTTCCTGTCAATCATGGCGTGATGTCATGGTGGGCGGGACAGATTTAGAGTCTCTGGCTTGTCAATCAAGTCGTCTGTGCAACTGGGAGGGACAGACCTGGGGTCTGAGATGCCGGGGTCCTCCCAATACAGCCGGCGACGACATACTTAGCCTGGGTTCACACCTAGGCATATCAAATATGCACGTTTGTTGCACGTTTTTTTATCGTGATTCGCTTTAAAAAAAACGTGCGACAAACGCGTGTTTCCAAGGGCTACCTGGCTGTATCCCGATGGATACGCGCCGCAAAGAAGCTCCTGTACTTCTTTGGGCGTAGGACGTTTTGTAGCGCGTTCATACGGCCTCTATGAACCATAACCATAGGAAATAATGGGATTTCAGTGTTTGAGCGTTTTGCAGAGCGTAGGAACGCGCTACAAAACGCCCAGGCGTGAACAGGGCCTTACACAAAAAAAAAAAAAGTAGAAGTCCGGTGGCCCAGGGAAGGAGCAGTCACAGCGGCCACCAGTCTGACAAGCAGGAAATAAGGGACTCCGAGCGTTTATTCTTATGACATCACATTGCAGAGAGAAGAAAATATTTCTGCAAGGTGATAGTCATTTGTAAAGTTTCTGCCCCGAGTTCAGCTTTACCAGCATTCTAATACCCCTCCCCTCCCCCGCCACTCACACAGGATCCGAATTCGCTGCTTCCGTCTGCTTTAACGCGCCAGAATTTGGCAAAGACGGTCATATTAGTTTAGGGTGGACTAGCCCCCCATCGGTAGCAGATAGCGGCCGGCAGGGAGCAGCCGCGAGTCACCGGCGGGACGCAGGCTGTCAAGCTCACCTCGGCCCAGTCAGCAGCCGGAATGTCAGGAATGCAGCAGCTGGGGATTCTTTGTGCGGCAGCTCGATCATGATGTCAGCCCAGTGGCACCTCGCACATCCCCTTAGGAAGTTCCAATGGCCACTTTTCAGACCCCGGCCAACCATAATCAGCACAGGGCCAACAAAGAGGCCCTGCCTACTGACAAGGACGACAACTGGACCAAAACGGAGGTCAGCCCGCGGCAGCAATTCCCTCCGGGGCGGCTCTATGGGCTGCAAGGATTTAAAAGCTGACGTTTAATCTGCTTTTATCTTTGCATTCCCAGGTTCCCCACTCATCAACATGCTAATGACATTTTTAAATTAAAGCTTTTTATTTTCATTATATATCTTATTTTAGACCCAGTGATGTAATCACTGGGTCCCTCTGCATCTGTATGCAATGCAGGCAGGTCATGGCTGGTGGGAGGGGCCGGCAAGGTGCACAGCACCCTGCCTCAGTACTCAAGAGCCCTCAGCCCCGATGCAAGCAGTGGGCCGGCTCATGGGAGGAGTTATGCAAACATCAGAATGCCTTGATGGGTGGGCGTCACCGTTGAGGAGCGGGCTGTTTCAGCTGCAGAAAATAATCTGGAGTACAATACCCGTGCTTTGCGTCACCCCGGCATCACAAATACCTCACTGCGCACCAATGAGCAACAGGACGGCTCAGGAAGGGGGTTCTTACAACTCCTGCAGCTCCATTTTAAAGGGGTCCTCCACCACCAAACATTTATCGGCCAATGACTTCCTTCACTTGCCATCAGCTGCGCCAATGCCGGTGTTCTATCGAAAGCTCCAACTCGTCGAAATCTCCAACTACCTCGCTGCCGGGTTACTTTGCAGGCTGGGAGATTTCGACCAGACGGCGTCACACTGCAAAACGCAAAGACGGACGGAGCTTCTGTACGGCTGCGTTCTAACAATATTCAGCAGGCGGCAAACTCGACGGGTATGCTGAAAACGCCACGCGCGCAGGCGCACCGCCACTGTACAGAGCTCCGGGCTTTCTGAGCACCGGCAGCGAGGTAGTTGGAGATCTCGATGAGTTGGAGCTTTCGATAGAACACAGGCTTCCCGTACAATTCCACGCGTCCGGTCGTCAGCAATCCAGAGGATGGGAGACTCTAGTGAAGTCCTGGAGGCGAGTATGGGAGGAGTTGACGAGGGAGCTGAAAAGTGGGAGGTCTTGGGATGAGCGGAGGGGACGGTTAGGGTGATACTTAGAGACAAGGTGAGGTGAGCGGCCGCAGGACCGAGGATTTCTTCTCTATTCAGGACCCCTAGACCAAAATGAGCATTGTCGGGGGAGGGGTGTTAACTTTGTGCATACCCGGAGTCCTCCTCTAACTCTAAGCACAGCATTGCGATGCAAACCGTTGTTCTCTATGCACCGTCCTCACACCATACAAGAGCGCTGGCGTATATGTTACAGCATTTAAAGCGGCACCCACATCGCGCTACAACGTGCGTCAGTGTGTCGCAGTGCACTGCTGCGCATTGGAAACAGACTCGACATTTACCAACCGCAGCGATCCAATCAGGCCGGCCCTTGTGCTAGAGCTAAAGCTGACCACACACCATAGAATCTGATTGCGCAATCTACTTCAGATGTAGCGCAAGGGTTGGCCCCATTGGCCGGTGGGTTTTAGTTTCAAGGTTGGTTGGGTCGGTTGGATTGGGTGGTTGGACTGGAGGGTGGGCAGGATTGGTGGGTT
>NW_017306662.1:1212968-1214318 GCF_000935625.1 Nanorana parkeri
GCAAAGGCGACGCAACGCACGAAACACATAAAGAGAGAAAGCGCCGTACCTGCCAACAGGTTCTTATTTCTGTCCATTCAGCCCTCGGAATTGCCCAGCTCTGCCGCACAGCAACACCAACCCGACGACACAACTTTCTCTGTTGCAGTTAAGGAATAAACTGGAGTCCTCTTCCCTCCTCCCCCCCGGGGACTCCTATCAGCGTGCTCCTCCTCAGCATATCTGCAGGCACCGCACCTGATTGGCTGCCGGCGCAGCCCCACCCTCTCCCAGACAAGGGGGACTGCAAGGGGGGCGGACACCGAATCAAATGCAGGTAAATCGCAGCCGCGCCTAGCTCACCCGGGAGGGTCACCATGGAAGAGAACCTGTTGCTTTGCCTTGCAGGAGCTAAGAATAATATCCCCCCCTAAGTTTTTTTCCCCATAGGGGAAATTAGCTTTACTTCCTGTTCCAAAGACACAACAGGAAGTAAAGGGATATCACTGCAATGTGAGGATATCCCCTCCCCCCTCTTACACCATTGCCACCGCAACTGATTCCGTCACTGGAGAGGATGGATCGCATGGATCCGCGCATTTAACTCACGCGACTGCGCAACACACCTGCCATGCGTTACATCACCGGGGGGGAGGGGGGGTGTTGCATTGCCATTCATCTGAATAGCACCCCAAGCCACAATGAATCCAGCTGTGCTGCAACACCGCAATACCTACGCATATACGCATGCACTACTGCTTTTAGCTGCAACGCACAGGATCGCGATAATTGCATTGGGGCCAGAGGTGCACTTGGGGTGCCACTCAAACGGACTGGCACCATAGAGCTGCGTTTACCCGCACACTGCCGTGCAACGCACCTACCGTGTGTTGCAGTGTGGGGAGCTGCGTAGCATTGTCACTCACTTGAGTCGCACCTCCACCTGCAATCCGTCCGACCGCAACTCGTGGTACCGCATGCACTGCGTTCAGCCGCACCGCATTGCAATAGTCACGACGTGGTCGGGCGCATTGCGGCGGAGGAGCACGCCATACAAATGAATGGCAACGCACCTCCCGTACAGTAACGCGCGTCGGTGCATTGCTTGGTAGTGCGCGCATTCATCTCTCAGAGCCGTGCAATGCCTGCAACGCTGCCGTGTGAGTGGATGTGACACGCATTCAAACCTGCAGAGCAGTGCAACCGCGATCAGTGCGTCACAAGCCCCCTCCCCCCAAAGGAACGCACAGAGGTACAAATCTTCCGTTATGCGGCTGGAGGAAGAATATAATAGACTGCGGGGGTGCGGTGACAACGTTGCATGTCTGTGCTGCAGTGACAGATGGGACTTGTAGTCTTCATCTTCAGCTC
>NW_017306662.1:1214361-1222541 GCF_000935625.1 Nanorana parkeri
CTGGCCGCACACTACCTCAGCAGATTCCCCCCGTTCATTCTATGGACCCGGCTATTGTATGCGGACAGCGGCTCTATCAGGACCTCTGAACAGTGATTGCAGCCGATTGGCTGAGATCAGAGGACGTTGGGCGGGAGGTGCCGTTGGGGCCACTCGCTGGATCATGAAGAACCGGAAACAATGCGCCCTGCGTCCGTTTCATGCTGAACCCTCAATATGGAGAGTATCAGTAGGTGAACTATCTCCTCAGCAAGGTTTGTACATCGCCGCTGCGTCCGGCAGCGCCATCCCGGGAGCGCACCGCCATACCGGCAACACTCGCAGTGCGAGGAGGAAAAAGAGAGGAAACACCTTCTTGCGGCGTTTGCAATATGTATAGAGATTCACCCGTGGTGAATAAGGGAGAGTAAACGCAGGACACAGATCACCGAGCGTCTGCCATCACCCGGCCACATCGCACTTCCTATTCAGCATCTTCTAAAGAGTTTCACTTTCACTTAGGAAGCGTCACGAATGTGCTCTGCGCTGCGCGGCAAGATAACGACTTTCGTATCACCTCCGGGATTCGTTCTCACCTTCCTCGCAGCGCCGCAAGCGCCCAATTCACACCTCGGTGTACGGTGAACATGCGTCAAGACTGATTGGCAGCACAAAGTGGTCAAATAGTGATCGGCCGCATGGTGATGGGCAGGACGGTGATGGGCAGGACGGTGATGGGCAGGACGGTGATTGGCCGCCTCCTTCAAGGAACCTCCCTGTCTGAAAGCGCTGAACAAAGCAGGAGCGAGCCTCGTGGGGTCCCAAGATGTGCAAAGTAAACGCAACCTACCACTAGATGACCCGTCAATCTGCATAAGCTCCGCCTCCAGCAGTGACACCGCAATGGCCGCCCTGCGATCGCCTGCAACAGAACACGTGGCACCGCAATGGCAGCCCTGCGATCGCCTGCACCAGAACACGTGGCACCGCAATACCCGCACTGCGATCGCCTGCAACAGAACACGTGGCACCGCAATGGCAGCCCTGCGATCGCCTGCACCAGAACACGTGGCACCGCAATACCCGCACTGCGATCGCCTGCAACAGAACACGTGGCACCGCAATGGCAGCCCTGCGATCGCCTGCACCAGAACACGTGGCACCGCAATACCCGCACTGCGATCGCCTGCAACAGAACACGTGGCACCGCAATGGCAGCCCTGCGATCGCCTGCACCAGAACACGTGGCACCGCAATACCCGCACTGCGATCGCCTGCAACAGAACACGTGGCACCGCAATGGCAGCCCTGCGATCGCCTGCACCAGAACACGTGGCACCGCAATACCCGCACTGCGATCGCCTGCAACAGAACACGTGGCACCGCAATGGCAGCCCTGCGATCGCCTGCACCAGAACACGTGGCACCGCAATACCCGCACTGCGATCGCCTGCAACAGAACACGTGGCACCGCAATGGCAGCCCTGCGATCGCCTGCACCAGAACACGTGGCACCGCAATACCCGCACTGCGATCGCCTGCAACAGAACACGTGGCACCGCAATGGCAGCCCTGCGATCGCCTGCACCAGAACACGTGGCACCGCAATACCCGCACTGCGATCGCCTGCAACAGAACACGTGGCACCGCAATGGCAGCCCTGCGATCGCCTGCACCAGAACACGTGGCACCGCAATACCCGCACTGCGATCGCCTGCAACAGAACACGTGGCACCGCAATGGCAGCCCTGCGATCGCCTGCACCAGAACACGTGGCACCGCAATACCCGCACTGCGATCGCCTGCAACAGAACACGTGGCACCGCAATGGCAGCCCTGCGATCGCCTGCACCAGAACACGTGGCACCGCAATACCCGCACTGCGATCGCCTGCAACAGAACACGTGGCACCGCAATGGCAGCCCTGCGATCGCCTGCACCAGAACACGTGGCACCGCAATACCCGCACTGCGATCGCCTGCAACAGAACACGTGGCACCGCAATGGCAGCCCTGCGATCGCCTGCACCAGAACACGTGGCACCGCAATACCCGCACTGCGATCGCCTGCAACAGAACACGTGGCACCGCAATGGCAGCCCTGCGATCGCCTGCACCAGAACACGTGGCACCGCAATACCCGCACTGCGATCGCCTGCAACAGAACACGTGGCACCGCAATGGCAGCCCTGCGATCGCCTGCACCAGAACACGTGGCACCGCAATACCCGCACTGCGATCGCCTGCAACAGAACACGTGGCACCGCAATGGCAGCCCTGCGATCGCCTGCACCAGAACACGTGGCACCGCAATACCCGCACTGCGATCGCCTGCAACAGAACACGTGGCACCGCAATGGCAGCCCTGCGATCGCCTGCACCAGAACACGTGGCACCGCAATACCCGCACTGCGATCGCCTGCAACAGAACACGTGGCACCGCAATGGCAGCCCTGCGATCGCCTGCACCAGAACACGTGGCACCGCAATACCCGCACTGCGATCGCCTGCAACAGAACACGTGGCACCGCAATGGCAGCCCTGCGATCGCCTGCACCAGAACACGTGGCACCGCAATACCCGCACTGCGATCGCCTGCAACAGAACACGTGGCACCGCAATGGCAGCCCTGCGATCGCCTGCACCAGAACACGTGGCACCGCAATACCCGCACTGCGATCGCCTGCAACAGAACACGTGGCACCGCAATGGCAGCCCTGCGATCGCCTGCACCAGAACACGTGGCACCGCAATACCCGCACTGCGATCGCCTGCAACAGAACACGTGGCACCGCAATGGCAGCCCTGCGATCGCCTGCACCAGAACACGTGGCACCGCAATACCCGCACTGCGATCGCCTGCAACAGAACACGTGGCACCGCAATGGCAGCCCTGCGATCGCCTGCACCAGAACACGTGGCACCGCAATACCCGCACTGCGATCGCCTGCAACAGAACACGTGGCACCGCAATGGCAGCCCTGCGATCGCCTGCACCAGAACACGTGGCACCGCAATACCCGCACTGCGATCGCCTGCAACAGAACACGTGGCACCGCAATGGCAGCCCTGCGATCGCCTGCACCAGAACACGTGGCACCGCAATACCCGCACTGCGATCGCCTGCAACAGAACACGTGGAACCGCAAAGGCCGCGCTGCGATCGCCTGCAACAAAATGCCTGCCACTATTTCTTGCAATCACACCAAACTGCGGGCAGTGCAGTGCCATGCGTTCTGGTGCAGGCGCTCGCAGTGCGGGCGGGAGGTGTGGCTGCGGTGCCATTGACATAAATTGCACAAACATGCCCCTCTCACCCCAGGACGCAGGGAGGCATGCTCTATGCATTTCCGTGCGTTCCAGACACTAACCGCACTGGGTGTGATGTGAAAAAGCCCTTAAAGAGGAACTCTGGGTATAGCCGATGTTTAATCTGCCGCCTGTTCTTGCTCCTCCCCTCCTCCCCTCCCCCCTCATTAACATAATAATTACAATTCTAAAATCATTTCGTTTTCATTGCACACGCTACTTATTCCCTCGTGATGTCATCACTGGACCTCTGCGCTTATCCATGTAATGCAGGCAGAGCATGGCTGGTGGGAGGAGCCAGCAGGGTGCAGTTCATTGCTTCCTGAAAAGATCACAGCACCCTGCCTCAGAATTCCTCTCCAGGGCCCTCAGTTTTGATGCAAGCAGTGGGCGGGCTCTTGGGAGGAGTTATGCAAATGAAAAAGAAGGCCGTGCTGAGTGGCTGTCAGACTGGGCGGTCCTAGGCAGGATGTATTTGCATGCAGACCACCCCTAGGTAACGCCCACATGTGATGCTGAGCCTCCATGACTGAAATCCACTGAATGAAATGGGCGGGGCCAGGGACACATGCTGAGGAGGATAGTACTAGACGATGATGGATGTCCTCCAGCCAGGAAGGGAGGCGGAGCTCTATCTGACTCGCTGCAGCTTCTAATGCACATTGTGAGAGGCTACCACTGTGCAAGACTGGAGGACAGAGGGCAGATAGAAGACTCAAGGGGAGGACGGAGGTCAGATAGAAGACTCAAGGGGAGGACGGAGGTCAGATAGAAGACTGAAGGGGCGGACGGAGGTCAGATAGAAGACTGAAGGGGAGGACGGAGGTCAGAGAGAAGACTGAAGGGGAGGACGGAGGTCAGATAGAAGACTGAAGGGGCGGACGGAGGTCAGATAGAAGACTGAAGGGGAGGACGGAGGTCAGATAGAAGACTCAAGGGGAGGACGGAGGTCAGATAGAAGACTGAAGGGGAGGACGGAGGTCAGATAGAAGACTGAAGGGAAGGACGGAGGTCAGATAGAAGACTGAAGGGAAGGACGGAGGTCAGATAGAAGACTGAAGGGAAGGACGGAGGTCAGATAGAAGACTGAAGGGGAGGACGGAGGTCAGAGAGAAGACTGAAGGGGAGGACGGAGGTCAGATAGAAGACTGAAGGGGAGGACGGAGGGCAGATAGAAGACTGAAGGGGAGGACGGAGGTCAGATAGAAGACTCAAGGGGAGGACGGAGGTCAGATAGAAGACTGAAGGGGAGGACGGAGGTCAGATAGAAGACTGAAGGGGAGGACGGAGGTCAGATAGAAGACTGAAGAGAAGGACGGAGGTCAGATAGAAGACTGAAGGGGAGGACGGAGGTCAGATAGAAGACTGAAGGGGAGGACGGAGGTCAGATAGAAGACTGAAGGGAAGGACGGAGGTCAGATAGAAGACTGAAGGGGAGGACGGAGGTCAGATATGAGACCTGAGGGGAGGATGGAGGTCAGATAGCCGGCACAGACCCTGTAGTTGGCATTATTGCAGCACGGAAGGCACGCAGATATCAGCCAGATTTCACCGCGGGGCTGCGCCGGGTCTGTCGCCGTATTCAATGATCAGATGGGAGCGCAGCGCCCGGTGGTGATTTCCCAGCACGGTCGGTCTCGCCGCGGTCACTCTGATGTTCGGCGCACACAATGACATCGGCGTCTAGGACGCTGCCGTTCTCTTTGCAGGACACAAAACTTGCAGACGGATCATTGAAGCAGCCGGAAGGTCGAAGAGATGCAGAACGCGGCGCTGCGGGTTGCGCGCAGGTTGTTTTCTTGCTCCGGTGATTGCGCACAATCTGCACTGACTTGCTTCGATGACTTGCCTGCACTGCAGACTGCGCACGATCTGCAGAAGGTTGCGCTTTGCGTGCAAGGCGAGGTAAATAAAAAACATGCAAAGATGAAGCATGCAGACTTTGTTTCTCCGCCCACTGCGTGCAATTTGCATAAGAGCATGTATTGCACCGACTCGCTTTTATTACTTTCCTACAGTTTGCGCTCGATCTGCATGACGCAATGCTTTGCACCGAGAAGGCTATGCACATCGAGCGCAATAAAAATAAGTTGTGCATAGCCGCAGAATGCACACAACATGCACGGCGTCACGTTTTGCACCGGCTTCTTTTTTCAGTTACTTTGTTGCAGATTGTGCAAATGATCTACTCGGCTTTCATTGCCCAGCCCCCACCTGCAGATTGCACACGATGCAAAGTCGGTTTGGTGCAAACGTGAGCGCATTAAAAAGGAGATGGTGCAAAAGACGAATCTGCGCAATTTGCAGGAAAGACCTTAAAATTGGGTCGGTGCCAAATGTGAGCTTGTGCGCGCCGCGTGAAGATACGAAGCGACGCAGACCGTGCTCAATCTGCGAGTAACAAAATCAAGTCTGTGCAAAACATGCACCAAAGCCACACATGCGCAATCTGCAACAAAGGTGTAAAATCAATCCGGCGCAAAAACCAGAACCGATGCAATCTGGAAGAAACAAAACTAAAATTAGCGCAGACCACGCGCAATCTGCAAGAAAGGTGTAAAAGTGAGGCGGTGCAAAACGTTAACGAGTTCAAACCGTGCGCAGTCTGCAAGAAAAGAAAAAAATGAAGTTGGTGCGCAAATGCGTGCGCAAATGCAGAACGCGTGCAATCTGCAGGAAAGGTGCAAAATTAACCCGGCGCCAAACTTGAACCAGTGCAAACCGTGCACAATCTGCAAAAAAAAAAAAAAAAGGTATAAAATCAAGTCAGTGGAAAACGTTAACCGGCGCAGACCGTGCGCAATCGGCAACAAAATGAAAGTCGTTGCAAAACTCCCGCACAAGTGCGCCGTCCCACAGCCGCCGCATCCTTTTGCTTGCTGCAGCAGCGCCCACCCGGTCGCCATGCTGGGGTCACCGCGCCGCTTTCCTAAACTTTTTCAGGCGGTCCGGCCAATCCGACTTGCAAACTTTTTGCACGCTTTTGAACTGCAGCCGTTCCATCCAGCGAGCGCAAAAAAATTGTGCGGTGCGCGCAAAGCTTTGGCTGCAAGTTGCAGCGGCGGTGCAGCCGGCCCTCTCTCCAGGTTGATCAGGCAGATTGCAGGGAAGCTCAGCCTTGCAGGAACTCTGCAGAGAGAAAAAAAAGGGCAGCTACCAAACAGGAAATGCAACTGCACCGAGGAAGGCTCAAACTTCCAGATGCATTTGCACGGTGACCCCGGAGCCCCTGCACTCCCCCGTGCATGCAATCTTTTTTGCATTTGCAGCATGCAAACTCCACAACACCCCCATCCCCCTTCCTTACCTCCTTTGGGCTGATTCATTCTCCCCTGCGCCTCGGTGGGGGGAGGGGTGCACACGCAGACTTCGCCTCTCCCCTCTTCCCGGGGCGAGTTTTACAACAAAGATGCGAAGTGCAGCCTCCTCACGCCGTCTTCATGCAGCTCCTCCACCGCCGCCGCCGCTGCCGCCGGGACTCCTAGCCTGTGGCTGGGCAGGGGGCCGGCACGGTGGGCCGTTGGCTGTGGCCGGGTGAAAGCTCTCCTGTTTCCGCTGCTTCCCCCCCTGTTCTGCGCTCGCACTTCCCAGCCGTAGATCCCGGGGCTCTGCACCTACATGATGGGCCAGGGCTGCCAGCTGAGGAGAGCCAAACTTGGAATCGGGAGCGCAGCGCGCATGCGCGGTTCCTGGGGGCCGCCGCGCGGAGTGACGGGAAGTGTAGTCCCAGGCGAGGGGCGGGGCTTAGGGCGGCCGCAGCCAAGCTGACAGCTCCTGCTTATTTTATTTATAGCTTTATTTAAAGGATATATTAGTATATATTTATATATAAAGTGCATGTGTGTGTATATACTGTATATACAAAAGATAAGCTACTTCATACTTGTTTTATACCATCCAGAGCTATAGAATGAGCAGCTCTTCATATCATTCAATGCAGAAACAATGTATCCAGCTAAAGACCGGTCACTGCTGCTCTCTCTCCTTGTGCAGGGTGACTGGTCTTGTCTCCGCCCCCTCCTGTAATAAAGACCAATCACTTCTACTCTCTCTCCTTGTGCAGGGTGACTGGTCTTGTCTCCGCCCCCTCCTGTAATAAAGACTTGTCACCCCTGCTCTCTCTCCTTGTACAGGGTGACTGGTCTTGTCTCCACCCCCTCCTATAAAAAGAGGAGTCACTGCTGATCTCTCTCCTTGTACAGGGTGACTGGTCTTAAAGACTACTCACCGCTGCTCTCTCCTTGTGCAGGGTGACTGGTCTGGTCTCCGCCCCCTGTAATAAAGACTACTCACCGCTGCTCTCTCCTTGTGCAGGGTGACTGGTCTGGTCTCCGCCCCCTCCTGTAATAAAGACTACTCACCGCTGCTCTCTCCTTCTGCAGGGTGACTGGTCTTGTCGCCGCCCCATCCTGGTAATAAAGACCGGTCACTGCTGCACTCTCTCCTTGTGCAGGGTGACTGGTCTTGTCTCCACCCCTCCTGTAATAAAGACCGGTCCCTGCTGCGCTCTCACCTTGTGCAGCGTGACTGGTCTTGTCTCCGCCCCCTCCTGTAATAAAGACCGGTCCCTGCTGCGCTCTCTCCTTGTGCAAGGTGACTGGTCTGGTCTCCGCCCCCTTCCTTTAGTTTCCTGTGGTGGGTTGGGGCCCACTGGGTCCCTCACACAACTCTGCACAGGCAATGTACCCGAGACTTGAGATCTTTAACCCTTTGTTCCCCTCTCAGCTGTCACATGGCAGCCAGCACAGCGCTGTGCTAGAACTCCTGTATTCAATAAAGAGAACCCGTCACCTCCAAATGCTATCACACAGGGGGACTGTTAGCTTCCTGTGTGATAGCAATAAAGTTAAGTGAAAATACATTTAAAAAATTAAGAAGAAAAAAAGTATAATA
>NW_017306662.1:1222607-1237629 GCF_000935625.1 Nanorana parkeri
GAGAGCCCGTGCCTCCGTATGAACTCTGCAGCATCCTGGGGTATTGCACCCACAATCCACCGACCGCAGTCGCAATGCTCTGCAGGCTCCATAGCAACAACAAAAAAAAATGCATTTTTTTTTTCTTTTATCAATGTGTGTGAATGTATTATTATTTTTTTCCCCAAAAAGGTGGCCTGTGCCTTTAAATGGAACCTATAATATAATCCCAGCGAGCACAGATTTAGACTTCCTGCTGCAGTAGCTTCACCTGGACGTGACGCGCGATGAAGCGTTTAAGTTTCATGCGTTTTCATATATAAATAGATTTGTAGTCTCTCCCCGCAGCGTGCGTCGGTATTGGAAGCACTTAGGCCGAGTCTCGCTCAACAGCCGCTGACATAACATCTCTCAGCCGCAGCAGCCATGGTTGTGTTGTAGTAGTCTTGGGGCGCAGCAACACCCTTACACCCTAAGGGTCCCCACACAGCTTACGATTATCGTACGATAATGGCGGGAAATCCCGCGATCGTACGATGATCGTAAGGTGTGTGGAAGCCGTGCGACCTCTACTACTGTAAGGTCGCACGACATTTAAACATTTAAACCCGCCGAGCGTCGTACGACGTTCGGCGGGTTTGTGGCATGTCCGTACGATAACAGCCGTACGGGCCGGTGTGCGCAAGCGCACACTGCCCGTTCGGCATTGCGGTCATCGGAAGCCCGCCCCTCGGGGGGCTTGGCTTTTGCGATCATCGCAAGTACGATCTGCCTGTGCAACATAGGCAGGTCGTACGTTTTTTTAAGTACCTTACAACCATCGCAAGACAAAAGTCTTGCGATGGTTGTAAGGTGTGTGCCCAGCCTTACGCAGAGCGCTGCAATCTACGTCTGATCATGTGGTGGAAAATTGTGTGTATCTTCCTGCACTCCTTACCGGATCTCCTAGGAGATGATGTCTGTAATAGGGTGCTTGTAGTGACCACGGAGGCACCGTGTAGTCAAGTAGTAATTCCAAAAGATGTCACCAGCACTCCAAAAGTAGATTCAATATATATATATATATATCACTGTATGACCGTTGTCAATAAAGTATATTGAATCTACTTTTGGAGTGCTGGTGACATCTTTTGGAATTATCATGTGGTGGGGCGCAACGTTAGGGTGGCCATGGAAACGGAACGGGATGCGAGTGCCGGGCAATGCAAGGCGACAATCATACGCATGTGAGGCCGGATTCACCTCTCCCCGCTCCGATCTGCCAGCGCTGACTGGCGGAACGGACGGGGTAGGGGGCGGGTACAGCTGGCTCTGCCTCTAGATAGGCAGAGCCAGCTGTCACTCACGCAGCTGGGCGGATCCCGTCATCAACGTTGGGATCCGCTCCGGCTGCGGCGTCTCAGTATACCGCGAGCTGTAGCTCCCTATATACTGAGCCTGGGGTGATGGGAGGACGCTAGTTTGTGTCCTCCCGTTACCCTAAGGAGAACTATGGGGGAAAAGCCTTAACCCCATAGTTCTCCTTTAACTTTCTATTACAACGCATGGCAGCACGCATCTACTGTAATCACCTGGTATGCAATGGAGACTGCACGTGGTCCAGGAGAGGAGGAGGGGGGGCGGGGTCATCAAGTTGAGCCCTGTGGAAGCAGGAGGACTTCTCGAAGACTGTTTGCAGCTTGTTTTGTCCTATTTGCCACCATCCTGGAGGATTGGGGGCGGGGCGGGGGGGGGGGGGATGGAAGGTAAGATGCCGATTCGGGTCATTAAAGAGGAACACTGACAGGATGAGATGAATGTGTCGGAGTTGCAGCACTCATTATTAGAACCAGACCACGTCCCTGTCCACCTGTGTGTATGGTTGGCCATCCGCCTGGAAGGTTGCTAAGATAAAACGAGTTGGCTGTTAATTATCTACAGTAAGAAACTTGCATGGGGTCCCTGAAATATCATCTATTAGATGACGGGTAGGAGGCCCGCAGGAGTCCAGGCAGCGGGTCAGCACCATAGGCGTGTGCACAGGGTGTGCTGGTTGTGCCTGGGCACACCCTAATCACCCCCTGAGCACAACACGGAAACCGCCGTGTTTTTAGTCGCTGAGCTGGTGGAGAGATCACAATGATCTCTCTGTGACCGGCTCAGTGATAGCGAGCGCAGCGGCACTCGCCACTTCCATTCCTCACACAACAGCCGCGGCCCTCGGTGCCTGGGAAGCATGGCTGCGGATTCCCACCCAATTAGGAAGCCGGATGGGTGCTCACATGACCACCTGCCAGGCTCCCTGCTTCATTACTGCGCCCTAATGCATATATATATATACATACGTGTGCAGGGCCGGTGCTGCCACTAGGCAAACTAGCCGCCTGGGGCGCACTGCTGCCTAGGGCGCAGCCATGACTACTCGCCCACCCCCACCCTTTCGCAGCACCCCCTGCCTATTTCAAATTAAAATTGCCAACAGCAGTCTGCATATTGCTCCCGGCTGCTTACATCCACCTGTTGCCTGCGGAAGCTAGCCGGCAGGAGAATGTTGCGCCACAACGTTTTATTGTCACGACCGCAGTTCAGTGGAAGGACAACCATGTGACTTCACTGAATCCGGCGGTGAAGAGGGCGACGGTGATGCGCCGAGTGCGCTAACCTGTTAGTACGATGAATGGGTTTTCGGCAGCTAAGGCGCAGGCTGCGGCACCCGGCTTTTGGTGACTCATTGGCAAGGGGACGGCTGGCAGACGATAGACTGGATCCTTGCCGCTTTTCACAAGAATCGCAATGATTGTGTCATTTGTGGGCCCGTACGGCGCCCTGAGATAACACTTCCAAGGTGAAAGGGCCAAACTTCACTCCAGCAGTCCTATAGGAGTCCCAGCGAACTGCGCCAGGCTGTCAGCGGTCCATTTATAAACACTTCACGGGGGACATTCCCCACTGTGAATATCTGCGGCAAAAGGAAACGTTCTTAAAGGAGAACTATGAGGTCAGGGCTTTTCCCCATAGTTCTCCTAAGGGTCACAGGAACACATATACTAGCGTCCTCCCATCACCCTAAGCTGAGTATATAGGGAGCTACAGCTCGCGGTATACTGAGACCGCCGCAGCCGGGACGGATCCCGACATTACTGTCTGGAGCCACCCAGCTGCGTGAGTGACAGCTGGCTCCTCCTATCTAGAGGCAGAACCAGCTGTGCCCGCCCCCCTCCCCCGTCCGATCCGCCAGTCAGCGCTGGAGGATCAGAGAGGGGAGGGGGGAATCCCTGCAGGGAGCCGTGAGTGACAGTCACGGCTCTCTGCAGGGAGATGATCGAGAAGTGAGCGAGCGACGGTATGCGTTCGCTCACTCCCCGATCTATTGACAGTCTCATTGTCACACGTCGGCTCGAACTACGAGGATGAGTGAAAATCACACCCCATAGTTCTCCTTTAATATATTTTCTTTTTTAGGTAGAATGTATTGTGATGTAATACCGCATTATGGCCACTAGAGGGAGATGAGGAGCGTAGGATATAAGTATTCATTTCCAATGCTCTGCGGCTCCACCTAATGGCCATATTGTGGTATTACATTGAATTACAAGAGAAAATATATGAGCAATTATTCGTAAAAAACGAACGCTCACAGGTGGCCCCGCCAATCGTTTATAAGCAGACCCCCTAAGCTTAAAAAATTGCTTGGCGCACTTATTTCTCTTTAGGCTAAAAAAAAAAAATTCTAAAGGAAGGTCCCTGCCATAGGAGAGGCATAATGAGGGAAGAATGATTGACAGCAATGAGTGGTGAAGCACCAAACTTACCAGAGCGCGTCGGCACGCTCCCCCCCACCTCACCACCACCATACACATAGAGCCGCAGCAGGTATCTAGGCTGGAATATGTTCTTCTTTGTATCTTCCAACATCCGGCTCTAACCCAATGCAGACTTCCAGGTCAACCAGTGTAGTTGTTGGCAGCACTGGGGCAGCTGCGGTGTTGGCAGAACCGGCTGGCATGGCACCGTCTAAGAGGAGAACATCATGCCAGCTCTTGAGGGCTCCTCGGTTGCTGGGCACTGAGCCACTGTAATCGCACTGGATGCCAGCGCTGGCTAGCGGCACAGAGGGGGAAAATAAAGCCATCAGTCAAGCCGCGATTAGGTCAGAGTTGGTAGAAGCAACAAGTAGGTCGGTAAGAGATTCTGCTGCCTACGGATGGCTGACAACGCGTATCAGTGTGCAGCTCCTGAACAGCAACCAGCTCCACATTCCTCCACAACATCGATATCACATCTAAATAACGATAAAGCGCAAACTCCATGCGCCTAACCCTTTCACTGTCAGCAGGGACGGATTTACTCTCTCTGCTTCCCCGAGGCCGGGTATCTCAATGCGCCCCCCTACGCGCCAAACCACCCCCATGGAGAATGGCAGACCTGCAGGCTGCACACAAGTGATCTCGGCGAGATCCAGGGCTGGATTTCCCACAAGGCCAACCAAGGCCCGGACTCGGGGCAGCAGGGGTGTGGAACTCCTATCTCCCGATGCCGGGGACATGCAGTTCGGGGCGCCGGGCGGGTAGTTGTTTTCTACATTTAGCCCGGCTTTGGGCAAGAAGAGCCAAATGTACAGCGGGGAAGCCGTCACTTGTTTTGTACAAGTAAAACACTGCTTGTACAGAACAAGTGGCGGCTTCCCCACTGTACAATTAGCTCTGCTTGCCCAAAGCCGGGCTAAATGTAGAACAACTACCCCCTCGGCGCTCGGAACTGCATGTCCCCGGCATCAGGAGATAGGAATTCCACACCCCTGCTGCCCCTCTACTCCCTGCTGCCCCCCTACTCCCTGCTGCCCCTCTGCTCCCTGCTGCCCTGAGGCCGGGCCTCGGTTGGCCTTGTGGGAAATCCGGCCCTGACTGTCAGAGCTGTTTTTGCAATTTTATTTTTTTGCACGAATGTTAAAATGCACATTTTAGCCTCCCCTCCCCCCCCAGAATTTCCTGAAAGCAGAGACCCCGGGGAATAAAATGGCAGCGGTAGCAATTTTTGTGTGTCATGCGATATTAGAGCCACTGTTTAGCAAAGCCAAATTTGTATTTAAAAATTCATTCAAATGATTTTGGTGCACACGAACACAATAGAATACCCGGATTTTTGGTCAAATATGAGATTGCGTCAACTAAGTAGATACCAAACATGTCAGGCCGTTCAGTTGCATGTGACTAACATTGATAAAGTTCAGAACCCAAAATTGTCCATAGGCAGAACTTTAAAACCCTTTACAGGTCATCAGTTTAAAGTAGGGTTGCCACCTGTACGGTATTCACCTGGACAGTCCGGGTTTTGAATGCTGTGTCCGGGTTTTATGGCAGCTGAAACCCGGACACATGATGTCAGGCAGACAGGGGCAACCAAAATTAAGATAGGGGCTACTGGCCCCCCACTGGAAATAGTCTCGACTGTGATATTTACATATGAATGGGTGGTACTCTCTACATATGACTAAGCCTCAACTCATTCACCCCCAAAAAATTCTGTGCGTCGCAAGAGTGTTCGGGTTTCAATGGAAGAAAAGGTGGCAACCATAGTTTAAAGGAGAACTATGGGGTCGGGGCTTTTCCCCATAGTTCTCCTCGGGGTCACGGGAGGACACAAACTAAGTTCGCATGTAGGTGAGATCCGGCGTATGCATTTAAATACATGCGCATGTAACGAGGGGGGCGGAGGGGCTTTCATTTATTTTTCATGTTATTTTCAATTTTTGCATTTATTTTAATTATCTATATTGAAATTACATAGAGGCCAATAGCATCCTACAGCTGCAGCTGGATACATTGTTTCTGCTGTAGTTAGATACAATGGGGGGAATTTATCAAAACTGGAGCAGCTGTGCCTGGCGACCAATCAGCTTCTTTGTTTCACTTTCAGATCCCAACAAAACAAACTGAAGAGTGATGATTGGTTGCCATGGGCAACGGCTCCAGATTCTGTCTGCTCCAGTTGTCATAAATCCCCCCCTTGTCTCTTCTCACCTTATAATGTAGAATACAAATGACTCCTCCGTACGCGGTCTGTCCTTCAATGTTCCATTGTTCTTGGATTTTATTGTGTTTGCAGAGCCACTTCCTCCTCTGGGTATGAAGTCAGGACTGCAGGTGGAGGCAGCGGACGGCTGAGTATCATATACTTGCTGTGAGCGCCGCCGCTAAATGAATGGCGGTGAAATATAAAGTGGCCAAAATGTGATATTACATGAGAAAAAAATGAAAATCACCTTGTAAATTAAAGTGACACCAAACTCCGGAGTTAAACCTTAAAAATCCATCCCAGTCCCTGAATTCCGAACAACAATGTATCTTATTTGTGTATCACTCGGCTGTAGATCCTCCAATCATCTCTGACACTGTCCTTCCTTCTGGAGGGGGGCTACGTCTGTTCCCCATGGTCCCTGTGTGTGTTGTAAAGTAGTCACTGCGCCAAGCCCCCGGGATGGACTACAATCTCAGGTTTAGTTTACTGATTTGTATTGAGATTGTAGTCCATCCCGGGAGTGAACTTAGAGCGGTGACTACTCTACAATACACACAAATCAGATACATTGATGTTCAGAGTTCGGGGACTTGAATGCATTTTTTTTTAGGATTTATCTCCGGAGTTTTGTGTCACTTCAATAACTAAAAGAACATTTGTTTTGGTATATATCTGCACAGATCAAATGTTCACAGATATTCCCCGGGTGGATAGTTTGTAAACCAGGGGTCTCAAAGGACCAATTGCAGCCCGCAAGACGGTACTAAGTGGCCCGCAGCCAGGTCAGAAGTCAGGTACGTCATCACGGATCGCATACCTGACTTGCGGGAGCAGCTACACGGTATGCACCTCTGTCGGATGCAGACCGTTTAGCTGATTCTGCGCCGGCACTCCGATCTTTTCGGCCGGCGCTCTTTCACTGAACGCTGGCCGACAGGATTGATTGGTAAGGTCTGCAGCAGACCTTACCAATCAACCACTGGATCACCAGGGATCGATGTGCCTTCTCACAGCCTCCTCCCTGCAAAAAGGTATCGTGCAATTAGGGATTCCTGCATCAGGGACTTGTGTTTTTCTGCAGCAGGAATCCCTAATCCGGCGTTTACCAGCGGCCACTGTCACCTATACAAGTTAATGATCAGGTGACAGCAGCCGCATGTAAACGCCTGCACACCGCATGTAATGATACGTGATATTATTACATTCGGTTAGGAATCAATCACTTTCTCTGGACGCAATGATCGTGCATCCAGGGAGAGTGATTCACAACCGCATGTGATCATATCACATACCATTACATGCGGTGTGCAGGCGTTTACATGGCGCTGCTGTCACCTGATCATTAACTTGTATAGGTGACAGCGGCCGCTTGTAAACGCCGCATTAGTGATTCCTGCTGCAGGAAAACGCAAGTCCCTGATGCAGGAATCCCAAATCGCACCTAAACCTACAGATATGAATGGGGCCCTATTGTGAGTGTATATTAGTGCCGGTAGCACCAAACCGGATATAGTTACATTTTATTTTAAAGTCTGAAATTCGGCAAGCGGCCCCCATGGGAGGAAAAAAATTTGTCGAGTGGCCCCCGAGGGAATTGAGTTTGAGACCCCTGTTGTAAACAGACCCCTTAGCCTCAGGTTAGGTGCAGTTGTTGGATTGTCCCGTCTTGTTGGTACATTGAAGGCTACAAATTGGGCAATTACATGAAACAATGACACAGATGCAGAGCAGTTCTGTGTATTTTAATGACATCAGCACATAAAAGGTGTTAATTACACGTGTAATTATACATGTTAATAACACGGAATGATGAATGAAAAGCTCATAATAATATCATTATAATAACGTGTACAAGACACGGACGGCCCGGCATTCAGTGGGGGTGACCCCCGGGGGTCCGAAGCCGCCTCCCTCCTGTGTAACGAGGACATTCAGTCATTGTTATTAATAACAGGCGATCCGTCTTCTGCTCCCAAAATGGATCCATCCCGGACGGTAATTGGGCTCCGCTCACTCGCCACTGCTGAAGGTTCTGAAAGCCGGATAATGATCGTTCCGGATAAACAAGTCCGTCCTGAGGAACGATTGTGTCAATGTAACAAGCCTCAGTCACGGTTTTGTTTCTTTGTTTCCATGTAATTGCCGCGGATCGGCTTCCAGGAGGAGAGGTGAAGTGCAAACCGAGGGACAAGATTCTTTTTTTAGTATAATCCTTATCCCCGTTTCAACTTTTGAATCCTTTGTTCCATCTCAGTGCTGCTGATCTCCTGCTGACTCTGCGCAGCCACTTCCTGTCTACATGACTCCACTGATGGCTGCCGTGGCATTTCTCAGGGCGGGTTTCATGATGGCGACAACAGTGGACCGCGTCTGTGTAATGTGTGTTGGAAACAACGCTTGGGTTCTCCATTGCAGCCATGTTTCTGGTGTGTCAGTACACACTGCGTTACACCGCGGCATCCCGCGCTTTGCATTGCACTTGGTGATGTGCGGCTTGGATGCGGCTGCTCGGCCATGGAAACCCATTCCATGAAGCTCTCTACGCACTGTTGTTGCGCCAATCTGAGGGCCGCATGGAGTTTGGAGGTCTGTAGCTATTGACTCTGCAGACAGTCGGCAACTTCTGCGCACTGTGCGCTTCAGAACGCGCTGACCCCGCTCTGTCATGTGACGTGGCCGACCACTTCCTGGCTGAGTTGCTGTTGTTCCCAGTTGCTTCCACTTTGTTATAATCCCAGTAACAGGTGACCGCGGAATATTTAGTAGCCAGGAAATGTCACGGACGGACTTATTGCACAGGTGACAACCTATCACGGCACCACGCTTGTAGTCACTGAGCTCCTGAGAGCGACCCGTTCTCTCACCAATGTCTGTAGAAGCGTCTGCATGCCGAGGTGCCTCATCCTATACACCGGGGGCCACGGAGGGGGATCACATGATTTGAAGGGGGAGGGGCCCAATACTTTTGGCAATATAGTGTATATTACTAAAGCTGAGGCTTCCAGACCCGAATGACATTCCGGAGCTGTCTTGAATGCTATTTGGAAAGTCGGACTCCATTCGGGTCTGGGAGTTTTAGTATGATGTATATATAATTAGTATTCTATAATACGAACGAATATTCCTAGCGGTAAAATTGTGACCCCCTATATACATAAAACTAAACCTGAAGCTTCCGGACCCAAAATGGCATTCAGGAGCTCCCGAATGCGATTTGAACATTCGGATTCAGACCCAATCGGATGCATTAAACCGAAAAACACATCTGATTGGCCAGAAAAGTCACATGTCCGATTTAGGTTTAGTTTTTGAACGAAATTCGACAACGGACTCATTCGGATGCATTGGGATTTTGTGTGGTTTCGGGATATTTCAGGTGCATTTATTGTGCACTTCTTTATTTCTATTATTACATTGTAATATATAATGAAAAAATTATACAAGCTCTCAGGTAGTCAGTGGGGCTCTCAGGTAGTCAGTGGGGCTCTCAGGTAGTCAGTGGGGCTCTCAGGTAGTCAGTGGGGCTCTCAGGTGGTCATTGAGGGCTCTCAGGTAGTCAGTGGGGCTCTCAGGTGGTCAGAGGGGCTCTCAGGTAGTCCGTAGGGCTCTCAGGTGGACAGTGAGGGCTCTCAGGTAGTCAGTGGGGCTCTCAGGTGGTCAGAGGGGCTCTCAGGTAGTCCGTAGGGCTCTCAGGTGGACAGTGAGGGCTCTCAGGTAGTCAGTGGGGCTCTCAGGTAACTCTCTGGTTGACAATGCGGGCTCTCAGGTAGTCAGTGGGGCTCTCAGGTGGTCAGAGGGGCTCTCAGGTAGTCCGTAGGGCTCTCAGGTGGACAGTGAGGGCTCTCAGGTAGTCAGTGGGGCTCTCAGGTGGTCAGAGGGGCTCTCAGGTAGTCCGTAGGGCTCTCAGGTGGACAGTGAGGGCTCTCAGGTAGTCAGTTGGGCTCTCAGGTAGTCAGTGGGGCTCTCAGGTGGCCTGTGTAGACTCTCAGGTGATCAGTGAGGGATCTCAGGTGGCCAGTGCAGGCTCTCAGGTGGTCAGTGAGGGTTCTCAGGTGGCCAGTGCAGACTCCCAGGTGGTTAGTGAGGGCTCTCGGGTGGCCAGTGCGGGCTCTCAGGTGGCCAGTGCAGGCTCTCAGGTGGTCAGTGAGGGTTCTCAGGTGATCAGTGAGGGTTCTCAGGTGACCCCCGTACTGCCACACCTGTGAGGAATGAATACACAGTAACAGATACAAACATTATATTTAGATTTTTAAAAAAATAGTGCCAAATAAGACCAATAAAGGGAAGATTGAGGCAGGAAGAGGGGCAGAGGGGTTGGTTCCATGACATGGAAGGCCCCTCTAAATGAAGGACAGTCTGGTGGTCGGGGACGATGATGAGTCGCAGCTCTCGGCCGGTCCGCAGTTCTCACCTCTGGCCAGCAGGTGGCGCCCGCGGCCTCGGATGATGCTGATCCCTCCTCTTGGCAGTGTCAGTGTCCTGCCCGGGGCTGTCTGCGGAGCCCTCAGCCTGCTATCGGGAGGATCCCGGGCCGGTGTTACCAGGGTAACCGGACTACAGCAACAGCATCCTTTGCTCGGGATAGCCAGGTACCGCTGTGTGTTCGGGGTGTCTGCAGAGCATCGCACCGTGCGCAGCTGTGACCGAGCATTGTGTGTGTGTGTGTGTGTGTGTGGGGGGGGGGCACCGAGGCCGAACGGACCGGAGATCCGTGTATTACATTGTATATCACCGAGATCATTATATTATATTACATTGTATATCACCGAGATCATTATATTATATTATGTATCACTGGGAGGATCGTATTATATAGCACTGGGGTCATTGTAGTATATAGCATTGGGACCATTGTAGTATATAGCATTGGGACCATTGTAGTATATAGCACTGGGGTCATTGTAGTATATAGCATTGGGACCATTGTAGTATATAGCACTGGGACCATTGTAGTATATAGCACTGGGACCATTGTAGTATATAGCACTGGGACCATTGTAGTATATAGCACTAGTATATACCATTGGGACTATTGTAGTATATAGCATTGGGACCATTGTAGTATATAGCACTGGGGTCATTGTAGTATATAGCATTGGGACCATTGTAGTATATAGCACTGGGACCATTGTAGTATATAGCACTGGGACCATTGTAGTATATAGCACTGGGGTCATTGTAGTATATAGCGCTGGGGCCATTGTAGTATATAGCACTGGGGCCATTGTAGTATATAGCACTGGGGCCATTGTAGTATACAGCGCTGGGATCATTGTAGTATATAGCACTGGGACCATTGTAGTATATAGCGCTGGGACCATTGTATTATATAGCACTGGGACCATTGTAGTATATAGCACTGGAGCGGTCTGCATGCAAATGAACCCAAACCTAAGACCTCCCACCTACTAATACATCCAGAATGCAGAGAGCTCCTCACAGGGTCGCTGGGCGTGTACTTCCTGAAGCCGGTCTCGTGACTTCCTGTGTTTTTATATATCGGGGTCTTTGTACGTTGGCTTGGAGCTGCCGGCAGTAGATTTGTATGCTCATCAGTCTGCTGCTTCTCCTTTCACTGTCCAGTCACAGGCTGGGGGAGGAGACAGAAGGGATAACCTAATCAGTCGTAGGGCGGGGGAGGGACAAGACCTGTAAGTGTTGCTGCGGCAGGATTCAATGTAACAATCTCATCACTCACATTGTTACATTTTATCATCCAATACCTCCCATTACAAGAGCGGCGGGTGTGGGGGGCGGTGCTACAGATTGCCTCCCCTCCTTATTCCTGGGACACCTCCCAGTACTACTATCGCATTTCCACTACAATGGGGCGTATTTGTGGGAGGGTCCTAGGCAGCCATGTGGGTGTGGTATATGTTAATGAACCACTGCAGGGCGGGAACTGGATTTTGTGGGCGGGTTCACATGTCATGGGCGGTGCTGAATGCAAGCTTATTGATGTGTGTCTCTAGAGCGCCTTACCATGCAGTGGCGTCACAAGGGGGGTGCGGCCCGCACCCAGGTGTCACCAATGCAGGGGTGAGACCAAAATGACTGTCAGTCATTTTGGTCTCACCCCTGCAATGGTGACACCCGGGTGTCACCCCCTCTAAAAAGTCGGGCACTCAGTCATGGACCGAGAGCCCGACAGTGTCGGCGTCCATCACCAAGATGGCCGCCGCCAGACATCAATTAGGTGGTCGCGCATTCGCAAGGTGGCGTCACACGCACGAGCAATGACGACCCGGCGGGGTTGTCACCCGGTCTAGAGACCTAACCTCGGGACGCCCCTGCTACCATGTGACCCCATTATGGCGCCGTTGTAGTCTGAGATAGCTCGGCGGGCGCAATAGGAGTCGACCGGGAAGGCAGGGCAATGGCTCAGTGGTTAGCACATCTAGGGGTCATGGGTTCAAATCCCAACCAGGTCACCAGCTGCATGGAGTTTGCATGCCATCCCTGTGCTTTGCTTGGGTTTCCTCCCACATTCCAAAGACATGCTGGTAGGTTAACTGACTCCTGTCTAAGATGAGACCTTAGATTGTAAGCTCCAGGAGGGAATGATCTGATGTGAAGGCGCGGTATGGAAAACGCTGTGTCAGGTGACGCGCCATAAACAACTGACACTTTGTAATACTTGTCAATCCAGCAAACCGACCCGCAGGCATTACCTGGAGCTGCCGCATAGGATTGCTTTATTTTATGATGGGCCCATCGTCCCGCTTTTATCTTTTCCTGGAGCTGAGGTAAGAGGTGCACATCCCAACCAGGACACCAGTGAAAGGGTTAACCAAGACTCTGCGTGGAGTTTGTGTGTTCCCCCTGTGCTTGCCGAAGACATGCTGGTCGGTTAATTGGCTCCCGTCTACAGTGGCCCTAGTATGTATGTGTGTGTGTGTGTGAGATGGGGACCTTAGATTGTAAGAGGGCAGGGAGTGATGTGACTGTGCAGTATGTAATGTTATTGGCGGCGCTATAAATACCTGCCATAAAAAAAATAACTGACACTTTCCAATACTTGTTAAACCAGAAAACAGCCATAAACATCATGTGGAGCTGCCGCACAGAATTGCTTTACATTGTCTACATTGGCCCTAGTATGTGTGTGTGATAGGGATCATAGATGGTAGGGTAGGGAGTGATGTGACTGTGCAGTATGTAATGTTATTGGCGGCGCTATAAATACCTGCCATGAAAAAATAACTGACACTTTCCAATACCGATTAATCCAGAAAACAGCAATAAGCATCAGAAAACGGGCCAGACGGCAAAGCTGGAGATAATTGTCGGCATAATAATGTCAGTTATTGATCATTTATAATGCGGAGTCCTAGGATGGATTTTGGCGCGGTTACCGGAACGGAAAGCAATCTGGAAGTTCGGGGGCTCCATTTACAGAGAGCAGAAGCCGGGCTGCTTTAGGGATGATCGATGCGGCTTTCTGCTCCGCCCTCTGCACTGTGAGTTTTACCACGGCCTGTTTTAGTCCATCTGGACTCAACCTGGCGCTGCCCCCTGAGGTCCTGCAACCGGCCCGGGCGGCTTTCGAACCGGGTAACGATGTCGTTTTATAAAGCGGCTTTACTGGCAGAGAATGTGTAAAGAAAAGCCCGCTCCGGGCTTTATAGAGAACCGGACATGACTGGACCCCTGGAAGAGTCCGAATATCTGTGCGGTCCTGTTTATTAAAGAGAACCTGTCATCTTGGATGTGATGTCAGCAGCCCCAGCAGACTCGGACATGGACCTGAAATTATATGGAATAGTTTAGCACAACCCCCAATACTAACTGTCATTAAAACTTCACCCCCTGTGTCCCTGATGTGCCCATTATGAGGGGCTCCCACCATCCCTGTGCTGAGTTCCCGGGTCTGTACACCCGATGTGCCCATTATGAGGGTCTCCCACTATCCCTGTGCTGAGTTCCCGGGTCTGTACCCCCGCTGTGCCCATTATGAGGGGCTCCCACCATCCCTGTGCTGAGTTCCCGGGTCTGTACCCCCCGCTGTGCCCATTATGAGGGGCTCTCATCAATACTTCTTTCTTATGCCCCTTACCTCACACAGTATACTGTATGGATACCATATAAATATAGTAAGAACGTTCATTTTTGCCTCTATCTGCACAGAATGAGCGTTCACTGAGATTCGCGGGGCGATCGGCTCTGCGAATTGTTTATAATTGGTGTAGCGGAAGCTTTATTTTTGGACAGAGTAGTAGAGGATTAGAACCCCTGTGTAGTTCTTATTGCTGTCTGTGCCCCTGCTCGGTGGATTCACGCTCCCTCTGTGTGTGCAGCAAGCGATGAACACTCCGCACTGTACAGATACATTCAACTGCTTGGCCGGAGTGGCCCTTTAACCCTGTGGCCCCGCAGAGATCGGCGCGGTTCTGTGTAAGTGAAATCGCTGCCGTCGGCCTTGGCAGCCTCTGTGTGTTCTTGTTTCTCTCCGGCACACAATATGGAAGAATGGTGCTGTGGGCAAACATTGTCATATGGAAGGCGGCTCGCTTCACGCGCTGCCAGCGACAGATGGTGCCGAGGGCTCGCAGAGCGGTGAAACCCGTGAATGGAACGACGAGGGATCGGCGAAATAGCTACAAAGTGACGGAAAACGTCTTTCTGAAGAATTGTCACCGGAAGCGGTGTCCCCGATGGAAGACTCCACCTCCTGTTCCATCACTTCCAGATCCGATGACGAACACCGCGGGGGCGAAAAATAAAAACCTGACGGGGGGTCTAAACTTTCCACACGACACCGTTCTGGCCCTTTAAATGATGCCGCTGGTGCTTTGGTTAGTTTCTTTCCTCCTGGAAACAGAATTGTTCTTATTTTATGACTTGGCCCTTTAAGGGGTTCTGAACGATGGCAAGCAGAGGTGGGCGTCCGGGTCATGCGGCTGCTGTGATTGGCTGTCGTAGCGGTCACATGATCAGGAGCCGTGCCACCGGGTGCCGCCATCTTGGATGTGAGTCAGCAGACTCAGCTGTCACTCAAGCGACTGTCTGTAGTTTTTCCCTCTGCTTTTCCCATGAAATCTAAATA
>NW_017306662.1:1237694-1238060 GCF_000935625.1 Nanorana parkeri
TCCTAGAATAGTCAAAGTTTCTAGCAATTGAATATAAAATCTGATTTCTGATTTTTGTCCTTTTACCTGCAATTGTTTAGTGACAGGGTCTCTTTAACATTGTGTTTTATTTTTTTATAGGTTTTCCAAAATGACCTCCGAAATCAAAGATGTCGGCGTCTGGGCGCAAACCAAAACCCTCCTCTACAAGAATTACCTGATCAAGTGTAGGACGAAGAAGGACACGTTGCAGGTAAAGCGGCTCCTCCGGTCCGAGGCTTCGTGCATACCGATTCAGGTTCCGGTATCCCTCGCGGCGCTGGCTGCGGGGAGCCGCTGGGACTCTTCTAAAGGGGAGCCGCTGGGACTCTTCTAAAGGGGTCCGCT
>NW_017306662.1:1238226-1244850 GCF_000935625.1 Nanorana parkeri
AGGGGAGCCGCTGGGACTCTTCTAAAGGGGAGCCCCTGGGCCTCTTCTAAAGGGGAGCCGCTGGGACTCTTCTAAAGGGAAGCCGCTGGGACTCTTCTAAAGGGGAGCCGCTGGGACTCTTCTAAAGCTGACAGTCGGCATTACACTGGAAGTGATTCTAGACGCTGATCTGCCGCCAGATAGCTTCCAGGGGTCAGTGAAGCATGCTCCCACCACCCCGCCTTGCTTCCTAGGCTCCGCTGCCCCTCCTACGGGTCCAGGACCAGCATCACAGGTGTTGGTGGGCAGAGGGGAGAGGGACCGGTGAACATCTGTTCTCCAATCTCATCCCAGCTGAATGGAGCTGGATGCGACGCTGATTGCATCACTTCCAGCTCCTCAGCTGTCATTCCCCGACTACAGGCTATTTAAGCCCAATCTGTACTTGAATAGTGGAAAGGATACACTAGGGGTCTCATAGACTCCTAATGTCACCCTAAAGAGAACCTGTCACTGCTAATATGCGATCACATAGGGGGCTTGTGAGAAGTTAAGTTAAAAAAAAGTTAAGTAAGTTAAATTTAAAAATACCAAAAAAAAGTCCCCTGCACCCCGCATTCACCTACATACGAAAATGAAAGTTGTGCTGCACATGTTTGGTATCGCTGCTTTCTCCAGAGTGAGAGCAATCATTCTGGGACAAATGTTCACAGATGACACTAAACTGATGACCTGTACTGGCTTTTAAAGCGCCGCCAATGGACAAATTGGGGGTATCGTATTTTGTCTCCGTTTCACAGTGGCACGCAATTTTTGAGCTTGGATATTATATTGTGTTTGGGGCTCCAAAATTAACTTAAAAGAGAACTATGGGGTAAGTGTTTTTCCCTCTAGCTCTCTTTAGGGTCACAGGAGGACATATACTAACCTCCTCCCATGACCCAAAGCTCAGTATATAGGGAGCTGCAGCTAGCGGTATACCGAGACCGCCGCAGCCGGGACGCGTCCCGACATTACTGTCTGGATCCACCCAGCTGCGTGAGTGACAGCCGGCTCTGCCAATCAAGAGGCAGAGCCAGCTGTGCCCGCCCCCTCCTCCGTCCGTTCCGCCAGTCAGCGCTGGCGGAGCGGAGGGGAATCCCTGCAGGGAGCTGTGAGTGACAGTCACGGCTCTCTGCAGGGGCATGATCGAGAAGTGAGCGAGCGACGGTATGTATTCTCTCACTTCCCGATCTATTGAGCCGACGTGTGACAGTTTCATTGTCACACGTCGGCTTGAACTATGAGGATGAGTGAAAATCACTCGCCTCATAGTTCTCCTTTAAGTGTACTTTTTACTGGTATTTGGGTTTGATAAAGAGTTGTGCCAATACCATGCGATGTAAAAATGTGCAACTGCCGCCATTTTATTCTACAGGGTCCGTGCTTTCAGGAAATGTATAACTCTCAGGGGGGTTTATGTCATTTTCAGGCCTAAAATGTGGATTATAATGTGCAAAAGGCTTGACGTTTCTTCCATTGACTTTATATTCACTTTAATTTCTAATGAAATACAAATAATCTTTTTTGTTTTATATTTATTTATTCATAAAGAACAGAAGAACAAATATAACAACAAAATAATTCTCTGTGTTTTACATTATAATAATAATAACGAGAAATAATTTATATAAAACGATTTCCCAGCAACACGGCGAGACATCAGTGGGGACAGACGAGGGACGTGAAATGGTAAATAGACAATAAGAGAGAATATGAGGATCGGGTTTCTGACATAGAAATGTAACAATTTAACCTTTAAATCCATCCCGAGTTTATTTCATTGTATCATTTATTTATCTCCTAATGGTACTTTTATTGTCCTGGTGTCAGCGCGGACGCAAGCTCTTCTGTTGCTGTGGAACGGAGGGCCCGGGATGATGAGGTTGTACCGGTAGATGCTCTCGGGGGGGCCGGATCACGCATTAGCCGTGTGGATGTTTTTAGCATCCCCCCTCCTCGGAGCGCAGTATCAGTTACCTCCTCATAGTATCTGGCCGTGATGCTGTCCGCAGGTTCATATTACACCAGCTAGAGGATAACTCAATCTTTCCATGGACCGCACACAGGAAGCCGGGACATCTTAAAGGGTCCAAATTGATATTGAGTTTCCAGGCGGAGTCCGGTGGGTTGAGCAACCTGCTGGCTTTTGTCCCTTTAGGACTCTGTTAACATGGAAGTCTCACTTCTCTTTCTACAACCGGCCTCCCTCTGTTCTCCTTCCTTTCAGCGTCTTCTGTTTCCTTCCTAGTAATATAAAATGTATAAAAATAATAATAATGTAATAATATATAATAATAATAATATAATAATAAAAATAATAATAAAATGTATAAAAATAAATATATATACTTGTCACAATCTGATTGTACATTCTTCTTTTTAGCTCTACCAACAATCCTCTTTCTCCTGCACAATGTGTTGGCACGGACGCTTGTAGGCTCCATCACGGGTACATGTGACAGGGGTGACAATGCAGGGGCACAACTTGGAGACAGTTGTCACCGTATAACAGGAAGTGCCTGAACAAGGACTTCCATGGCAGGATCACCGGGGGTTATTTTAAAGTGTATGTGCAGCCAAAACCTGTTATTTTAGCTTTGGGTAGAGTAGGGAATGGTTGGAAATGTCGCTTCCAGGGCCCAGTCAAGCATGCTCCCTTCCCCTGCCTTTCTTCCTGGGCTCCGCTGCCCTTCCTGCGTGTTCAGGACTAGCATCACAGGTGTTGGCGGGTAGAGGGGAGAGTGACTGGTGAACATCTGTTCTCCGATCTCCTCCCCTTTGAATGGAGCTGCCTGTGTCCCAAAGAGATTTCCCTTCACTTCCTGTCCTGGAGATGTAACAGGAAGTTAGAGTAAATCTATACAAAATGAAGGGAAATCCCCCCCCCCAGACCTGTGTCATCGAAACAGGTGTCCCCAATGAAGCAAGACTTCAGCTACAAGGTCATTCTACTAGACGAGGCTTGACCTCCTTATCTCTTCCAATGACTACCCCAACCGAGTCCTCCCATGCAGATTTCAGGCCCTGATGAAAGGGGTAGTGCCGGAGCCCCCGAAACGCGTTGGCTGTCTCACCTCATCTTGTTGTGACCATTTTGGATTCTTTTACCATTTGGTTTGGCACTCTTACAAGATCCAGACTCAAGAATAATAAAATCTTGGCAGGGGCTCTAGCCGTCCGCATTTTATCCAAAACTAAAAGAAAAGAAGGTTTCGGCAATGGATACTGTGTCACTCCTCAACATTGGCTGTGGCAGCACGTCGGTGGGCTTCGTGCCATGCATACAGCGGGCATTGCTGTTTTGTGCTGGGGGTGTGCTCAAGCGCTCGCCCCCAGGGACTGTGACCACACTGTCCCCAAAGGATGGTAGAATGGGCTCCCGATCATGTGATCACTGACAGCCAATCACATGTTTGGGAAGCCAAGGATATGCCTCTAGCGTTGAGCTCCATTTAAAGGGGCCAGGTGGGGTAATGGGGGAGCGGAATGGGGGGTAATGGAAGATTACATTAACATTTGTTGAAGCTTGGATGAGATTTTAGCGGATTTCAGACCATTTTCGGAGCTGAATATGTTTTTCTCTCCCTTGGCGCAGGAAATCCTCTATCCGCTGATCTGGTCACAGATATGGCTGCTCTTGGTGCTGATAATGCCGAATAAGCATTACGAAGCCTCTCCGAACGACGTGCTCAGCGACCTGGAGATCAGTCCGCTACCGACCGTCGGCTACACGCCAGCCACCAATACCACGGAGAACATCATGGCCGTGGCGTGGGCGCAGTGTCTTGGATCAGGTAACATGTCGCTGAAATACATTTAGGCCCCGTTCACATTGAGCGATTTATCGCGCGGTAATTCCCGCGATATCGCGGCTATTTACTGAGCGATATCGCTCTTCAATGCTTTGCAATGGGGCAAAGGGTCCTGCTGTCGCGGGTCGTGTGTCGCCACAGCAGGACCCTTTTTGGAGCGGATTTTGCCGCGATTCTCGCTTGCTCAATGCAAGCATTTGCGCGATATCGCCCGACAAATCGCGCGATATCATGCAAATTGCACGACAAACGCGCGATTTGCGAATCGCGCAGTGTGAATGGGGCCTTAAAGGTGAACATTGGTGCCCAGAACTTTGTGTCCCCGGACTTTGGAATCGGGTCACTTGAGGAAACACAGACAGCGTCAGCTGATAATTAGTATTCTCACAGCCAGCTATTCTTCCGGCGTCGGGCACGGCGATCGCACCGCGGATAAATATAGACGTGAGGAAACAGCAAATATCTCAAACCACAGCCATGGGACCGCTTTCTGCTTTTACCTTTCCTGAAGTGGTGTGTGTGTGCGTGTGTGTGTGCTCGTGTGTGTGCTCGTGTGTGTGCTCGTGTGTGTGCTCATGTGTGTGTGTGTCTGTGTGTGCGTGCGTGTGTGTGTAATATAAATGGGTAAGCCGTATTAGTCCAGTAGACAAGATGTCAAAAAAACCAAGAACTTAGTATTGCAGTGTGCAATGACACCTTTCTCATCGGGCTAATGAAATGTATATAATATATATACACAGTCATGGCCAAAAATATTGGCACCCCCGGCATTCCTGTCAGATAATGCACCACTTGGCGCAGAATCATGTTCCAGTAATAAATGTTTCGGCGTTCTCGTGTTTATTTCTTTTGTTTGTTTTGGTGACACAAAAAAAGTGGAGAGAAAAAAAAGCCAAATCTGACACATTCCACGCAAAACTCCAAAAATTGACCGGACAAAATGATTGGCACCTTCTCCAAATTGCAAGAAATAATTAAAGGAGAACTACGGGGTCAGGGCTTTTCCCACATAGTTCTCCTAAGGGTAACGGGAGGACACAAACTAGCGTCCTCCCGTCACCCTAGGCTCAGTATATAGGGAGCTACAGCTCGCGGTATACTGAGACGCCGCAGCCAGGACGCATCCCGACAATTGTGCCGGGATCCGCCCAGCTGTGTGACTGACAGCTGGCTCTGCCTATCTAGAGGCAGAGCCAGGTGTGCCCGTCCCCTCCCCCGTCCGTTCCGCCAGTCAGTGCTGGAGGATCGGAGCGGGAATCCAGCCCCTCCTCCCCTGTCACGGCAGAGAGAAGTGACAGGATCGAGAGGTGAGCGAACGCCGATATGTGTTCGCTCACCTCCTGATCTACTGAGCCGACCTGTGACAGTCTCATTGTCACAGGTCGGCTAGAACTATCAAGGACGCCGATATGTGTTCGCTCACCTCCTGATCTACTGAGCCGACCTGTGACAGTCTCATTGTCACAGGTCGGCTAGAACTATGAGGTGAGTGAAAAGCCCCCCCCCCCTCCCCCCTCATAGTTCTCCTTTAAACATTTGCATGAGCTTCCTACTCCCAGAATGGAGTAGATGTCACATAATTACTTCCAGAGGTTTGTAGACTGTAGGTGGAGATATGGGGGAGACTCGACGCGTTTCACAGCTATAATAAGTTTCTTCTTCAGGAGAGAATGGGATATCTATAGAGGGACATACAAATGGGATGAATATACATACGAATGAGTATGACATAAATACACATAATGCTGTTTTGCAGATGTCGATATCATGCCCTATCCCGACGAGGAGAGTTTAAAGGCCGCCAGCTCTTCCTTCCTGCACTTCGTCGGCATCAAATTCGAAGACTCCATGTCGTACCAGCTCATGTTCTTCCCGTTCTTCATCCCAAAGCCAACTTTGTACATACAAGGTACGGGTCAGATTTACAGGGACGGGACTGACATTAACCCTTTGGATGCAAGTTTATGCATCAGTCATGATGTCATGTCATCATGGGTGGGGCTTAGAAGGAAGGGGGTGGGGCTTCCTAGTTTCAGTGCGTAAAGGAAACGGCAACTAATATTTTGTGTTTAAAAGGATATCTAACCCTAAGAACCCAAATATACATTGTAGTCTTTACCGAACCCCAAACTGCAGGATTTTCTGCTGGATGGGTTATGGGAAGAAAACACTAGATGTTATCCAAGATGGCGCCGGCTTCAACGGTAGTGGGGGGGGCAGGGGGGGACTACATGAGGAAACACAATACGAATCCTTATTATGCTGTACAGAGGATCTAGTGAGCATGCAATGCATTTATATCTGAGATCAAGACTAGGGGGTTCCTATGGTGGACTGCAGGGCTCAATCCCACTTGAAGGTCCAACAGATACCAAGAATGTATTTGTTTTATGAAGGTCATGCTGCTCCTTAGATAGATGTGGGATGTACCCCACTGCTGATGATTGGGGTCCCCCAACATCACCCCCTTCACTTCACTAGGACTCCATTAGGAGACAATAGACCAGAGAGTGCGCTGCCAGTGGTACTTAGACCAATATAACCAGCTGCTGATGAGTTCTGTGCCTGACATTGTGATCGTCTAAATACCACTGAGCGCGTTCCCGACCCAGTCCATACGCATTGTCCCTGATGAAGGGGGCCCCCGGAATGTGTTGGCTTCCTCATTTAAACCTTCTATCTAACCTTATATTGGAATAAAAATGTGTTTGGACTACTAACTCTATCCAAGGTTTTACACAAGATAAATGACAGCTGCAGTACTAAGCTCCTTCAGCTGACTCGCAGGTTT
>NW_017306662.1:1244992-1252221 GCF_000935625.1 Nanorana parkeri
TCTTCTTCTTCCTCCTCTTCTTCCTCCTCTTCTTCCTTCTCCTCTTCTTCCTCCTCTTCTTCCTTCTCCTCTTCTTCCTTCTCCTCTTCTTCCTCCTCTTCTTCTTCCTCCTCTTCTTCTTCCTCCTTCTTCTTCCTCCTCTTCTTCCTCCTCCTTCTTCTTCCTCTTCTTCCTCCTCTTCCTTCTCCTCTTCTTCTTCCTCCTCTTCTTCTTCCTCCTCTTCTTCCTCCTCTTCTTCTTCCTCCTCTTCTTCTTCCTCCTCTTCTTCTTCCTCCTCTTCTTCCTCCTCCTCTTCTTCCTCCTCTCATGATCTCTGTCTGGTTTCTTTATATTGTAAACCAATAAATAAGATAATAAAAGAAAAGTGACACTGGTTAGAAGGCACCATACAGTATTTGTATTTATCGTTACACCCCCAGAGCTGCCCCCGGACCCCCCAAATTTTCCATGGATGTTTTGACTTCCTAAACACTCCTCCCTTCCTGCCTTCCTTATGTCAGGAGATATTTACTCTTCATGTCTCCCTATGATGCCGACTCTGTGCTGAATAAGCCGATCCCCAGATTCCATCATCCCAGTTGTTGGTTGTACCCCGAAATATATCATCCCAGTTTATGATTGTTCCCCGACCCCATCACCCCAGTTTCTGGCTGTTGCCCCAACCCCATCACCCCAACAGCAGTGCTGAGTGTATGGCCAGCATATCGGTTCATCTGCTCATGCCAGGTCTGACTGTAGGTCTGGCTGTATGGCTGTGGTGTAGGGCTGCAACAACTAATCGACATAATCGATTATAATCGATTATTGAAAAAGTTGTCAACTTTTTCAATAATCGATTAATCGGCTTCCGATCAGTTGGCCCTGTTCACGGCTCCACACACGCTGCGCGCAGATTAACCGATTAATCGAACTTAATAATCGGCTAACTAATCGATTTTGAAAATAATCGTTAGCTGCAGCTCTACTGTGGTGCTCAGGTCTGGCTGTAGGTCTGGCTGTAGGGCTGTGGTGCTCAGGTCTGGCTTTAGGTCTGGCTGTAGGGCTGTGGTGCTCAGGTCTGGATTTCCCCAGTACCAGGTGGGAGCACAGCTGCAGCAATTAGCAACCTTTAATTAGAAACCTTTTGTAAGAGAGCAATTAGTTTCCTGCACAGCCTCTCAGGTGAGACAAACGGTCGGTGGCCCTCAAGAGCCCGAACTGAACATTACTGCCTATAGCAGTGTGATCCTGTATAGCTGTAGTGGGGACAATAAGATTGTAAGCTCCTTTGGTGCAGGGACCTGGTGATGTCGGTTCTGTGAGAAGTTCTGCAAACTTTGTCAGAGAATAACACTCGCTTGTTGTGGTTTTTTTGTGTCTGATTTCAGCTAAAGACCAATCACTCGGCCTGGAAGGAGCTGGCCAGGACAAAGGTCATGATAATGGAGAAGCTGCCGATGGTGGAAGTAGACAGCTACTACCATGCCCTCATGTCCATCTGCCTCGTCATGGCCTTCTCGCCGTTTGGCTGCTCGCCGGCCGCCTACATTGTAGCCGAAAAAGAAAAAAAGCTGAAAGAGTTTATGAAGATCCTGGGGCTCCACGACACGGCGTTCTGGTATGACGGAATCATTACATTGTACGCATAGTATCTCCTCGTCTCTCACTGTCCGTCCATCCCTCTTATTCATGAACACTATGGGGAAGATGTACATATGTTACGCCCAGTGTATAGCTGGCACTAGTGCCCCTAGATGGCGCTGAGGAGTATGGGAAATGTCACTTCCTGTCAGACCGAACAGGTAAAATCCTCCAAATGAGGGACGCAATTAAAACGCATCTACCCCATTTCCCCGAAAATAAGACCTAGTTGTGACCATTCCCAGCGCCGGTGGCGGCATAAGGGGGAAATTGAAGAGCCGTGGGAGAGAATCAGAGGTGCCGGCGCTAGAGGAAGCGAGGCGGCAGCGGAGGGAGCAGAGCCGCATAAGCCGACGCCTCCTCTATAGCCCCGCCTCCTGTCACAGGCGGAGTGATACCAAATGCGCTCCGCCTGTGAGGGATCGATAGTGACAGCGCGCTTCGCTCATTCTGGCCAGCGATTGCTTACCAAATTAAATGTTTTTCATTTTAATTTTTTCAAATTTTTCAAATATTTTATTTTTATTTATTTTTTATAAACTTTTTTTATTTTTACAGAGTGTGTTTACTATATCCTCAATCATGAATGAACAGGAAGTGATGTAGACGTGTAGATCACTTCCCATTCATTCATAATTGAGGTTATAGTAACCATACTCTGTCCTCAATTATCTACAAACACTCGGCGATCGCTGACGGCTTGTACCCGCTCTCCTTCCTGACGCGCTGTCACAGGAGGCTGAGCGAGCGGTGCGGGGAGGAGAGCTCAGCCTCCTGTGACAGCACGTGCTGTCTCCGCCCCCGCACCGCTCTGCCGGACTGTGATAGGAGGGTGAGCGGTGTGTGAGGAGAGACGCCGGCTGCTCACAGCGCTCGGCCGGCTGTCCCTTTCTCTCCTCCCCGCTGGGCGCTGCTCTGTGTCCCAGCGGGGAGGAAAGAAAGCACGCATGCGCCGCTGTATCGGCAAAAAAATTCAATTTTTGGCATTTAGCCAAGAGTGCTATTTTCGGACGATATGTTTTCGGCGGGCGATATATCGGTGCGGTTAGAACCTCTGATTCTTGACTGGATTTGACTGCTGTCCACGTTCTCATGAAGGTGATTCTCTTCATTTCATGTCCTATCCTGGTTACAGCTGTAAGACTTTCTGCTCCTCTGTACGGGGACACGAGGCAGTTAAAATGTGGGACCTTCCAGACAGAAGAGAGCAGAGCGAAGCCCTCATCATTGTACTGCTGATCCTTCATTGTCCAATCATACGTGGGGGGTGTGTCCTGGACCAGGCTGTATTGTTGAGCCTCAGGGTGGTCCAGCAGCCTGGCTGTGCTGTCTGACAAGGGTCTGGATTTTCAAGACTGGCTGAGCTTCAAACCCTTTGGCCCCTGTTGGTTCATTCTGTCTTGTGTTGTCTCCTCCAGGCTCCCGTGGGTTCTGCTGTACATCGTTTTCATTCTGCTGGTCTCTATACTCATGGCGTGCATCACCACCAGCCTGACTCCATTCAGTCACAGCAGCTGGCTCTTGGTCTTTCTGCTCTACGCCCTCTATGGGATATCTCTGGTGAGTACAGAACCTAAAGTAGAACTACGACCTCTCATTAAAAAAATATGTGCTTCAGCGCCTAATTATACATGCATCAGCACCTACAGTTGTCTCTTATTCCCCCTTCAATGTCTCACAAATACCTGTTGATACTGCCAGTGAAGGTCACCTAATGCAGCTTCCTGTGATGCAATGGCAACAATGCTGCACTGCACCTGAAATCAGAGCATAGTTGTCACCCCCATGTAGGCTGGGCCTGCTTGTGGGATGGGAAGATGTTGCTATCAGCATTGTCACTGCTGATTCACAAGCCTGAAGCTTGTTGGTCAGCACTTGGCCACACTCAGTATGTGCATATGTATGTATGTGTGTGTGTGTGTGTATATGTATGTGTATATATATATATATATATAAACTGAACCCTACGGACTAAGACTGGGATGCCATTAAAGTTCATGTGCGTGTAAAGGCGTCCCAATACTTTTGGCAATATCCTGTATGTATGTATATATATATATATACACAGTATGGTAGGCAAGCAAGTGGACATTCTTGCACATTCGTTAATTGTTTATTATTTTTCTATGTTCATTATCGGTCATTTATTATTTATGTATCTATATTGTATCACTAATATTTTCATGTATCTATTTTTTATTATTCACAATACTCCTGAGAACTCTGAAGTAGTTGGCACACATTGAGATTTCTTTCAGGCCCCTTTTTATATTCTGGGTTAGATCATTATTTTGCTGACGGAGGTAGCGAGGTTTAATGCATTTCCTAATTGCTGCAGATTATGACGAAGCGAAATTCTTTTTCTGCCGATCAATTGAAGTATCGAAATCTGGGGAGTCTATTTTATTGTCTAATAAAGCCGCGTGTCTGCGTTCCATCTCGCCGCCTCAATAAAAGCAAATACGGCTTGAGGTCCGTCTCCCATCATAACGATTCCAGGGCTTCTAGTACTTTCCTTACAGTAACCCCGTATTCCATTTTAAACTTGTAAATGTCAAAGTCCTGCCGTGGAGAAGAGGCCACGAGATGCCTGAACTCCGGGATCAGCAAATATCGTCCTCATACAAGATTCCTGTGTATTTCTTCCAGATCTGTGCTGTAATCCAGTGTGAGACTTGGAGCTTCCTGTAACAAAGACCGCTCACTGCTGCTCTCTCTCCTTGTGCAGGGTGACTGGTCTTGTCTCCGCCCCCTCCTGTAATAAAGACCGGTCACTGCTGCTCTCTATCTTTGCGCGGGGTGACTGGTCTTGTCTCCGCCCCCTCCTGTAATAAAGACCAGTCACTGCTGCTCTCTTCTTATGCAGGGTGACTGGTCTTGTCTCCGTCCACTCCTGTAATAAAGACCGCTCACTGCTGCTCTCTCCTTGCGCAGGGTGACCGGTCTTGTCTCCGCCCCCTCCTGTAGTTTAATGTAGTGGGTGGAGCTCTGCTTGCTGCATGGGCTATGTACAGCACAGTGATGAAGTCATTGCTACTTTTACAAGGTAATACCCGAGTTTCAAAAGGCATTTAGTGAACACACAGACAGACATAATTTCAGCCATCCCTCACACATCATTGTTCATGGTCACACATAAATTTACCCCCCACCACACACTAACATTTATCTCATTATTTACACTCCCACAACAAATATTCCCTGTCAGAGCAATCAGTACCAACTGACACAGTGGCCGTCTGCAGGAGAGTCCGTCCATGTGACTCCGCCCACCTGTCAGTTCTCTAAACCCGGCGGTCCTCCGCTAAAATAATTCCTGTTACCCTTCGCACATCGAGTTCCTTAGCCACACAAGAAAGCCTTCCATAATCCACACACCTAGAATATTCATGTACACATACACACATGTTTATAGATGCCCGCCCAAGTTTTCAGGACACCGTGACACAGCCGCTCAGCACAGCGGATTCCTTTCCCGTTACTCCGCCCACCGGTCTTTTAAACCCGGCGAATCTCCCGCCAATGTTACTCACCCTTTCACTCGAGCTTGAAAAAGGGGATCACCTCGAAACGCGTCGCTCCTTTACCACTGTTCCGTGCACGTCCTCTCCCAGCCCTTGGTCCCTTTCACTCCGTCACGTCCTAAGAACACTGCCATCAAGACCATAGGCAGCTTCTTCACCAGTCCCCGGGCACATACAGCATTCAGTCCACATTGATTCCTCCTTCATCCATCCCTCCACTTGCTGGGAGACACCGAGTACATCTCGCACTGCCCACACTCCAAAAGGGCCCTCCATGACAGGACCTCGGCTCCACAAGTAAGTCCTTCACCTTTTGTGATTTTATTCATTTTTGTTTTTCCACCCGCCACATACAGACACTGGTTGTCCCTATACCCCCCACATTCCCAGGATTTGCGCTCTAATTTTCCCCCTTTTATTTAGTGAACACAGAGTGGATTGAATTTGATGTGGAGTGGATGTGTGGCTATTAAGGAATATAGAGAGAGAGTTTATTTTTATTTTATTTATTTTATTATTAGAATTCAAAAATATTTGTCATTTGTTGTAGATAATGTTTGCATTACATTCCAGTATTTTATATCAATATTATTATTATTTATTATTGTAGTTATGATGTTTATTATTATAGTTTATTTGTTGTTTCCTCTAGATAATGTTTGCATTGATGTTGACGCCACTTTTCAAAAAAGCCAAACAAGCCGGTGGCATTGCTTTCCTGTCCACGCTCATCCTCAGCGCTTTGGGTATTTTCATTGTGCTGAAAGACGATTTCCCAAAGTCCTTTGTGTGGTTTTTTAGTCCGTTCTGTCAGTGCACGTTCATGATCGGCATAGCTCAGGTATGTGCTCTATTGTTACTATCATTTCAAGGCAATAAAGCCAAAAACCCAGTTACTGTTGCCTTGGTTACCTTAGAAGTAAACTAAAATGGTTTGGGGTCAGTTTTAATTGAATTTTTTTGTAAAGTTTTTCTCTATTTCTGCCATGGGCCCTTTGTTGCTAGGAGACAGGAAGCCATTGCCTGCATCCTAGCAACCAGTAGGCAATAACGCTGCATTCTCGTACAAACGTTATTCCATACAGTGTTTGGATTGCGGTTTACGTTGTAAGTTCAGTATGCCCATGTGCATGAGCCCTTAGATTTGTATTTCTGTCTGGGTTGCTGTTGCAGATTTTCTCTCACTTCCTGTCTGGTAAAACTGTAGTCACCAGGACAGGAAGTAAGGGGGGAAAAAAAATCTCTCTGATGGGCCCAGATAGCAGTAAAAACCAAACTGGGGATCTAAACTTTCCCCATTCTATCTAAACAAATAAAAATAGGTTTTGGCATGACGTGCACATTACAAAGATCTGCCGAATGTACTGAAAGAGGAACTTCGCCCACCAACAGTAACTTTCAAGGTGCGCCGACTGTCAAGGTTGCCAGTGTTCCTTTTTCAGCTCTCAACCAAACTTTCAAGCCAAATGGCTGGTGTCAGAGCTGATCACATGTGCAGCACCATGGCAACTGCAATCCAAATAGAGGCCAAGATGGCGCCTTGCTTGTCTGTAATGGATAGGAGGTTGTAGTTCCGCTTTAAGTGATTGTAATCTGCTGATGTTTTTTGTCTCGGATATAGACATTAATAATGCAGAATATTGATTCTTCCGGTACTTTTCAGGTCATGATCCTCGAGCAGAATGGAAATGGCGCTCAGCTCTTTAATCTGAAGGATGGCCCCTACCCGCTTATCATCACCTTTATTTTCCTGGTGGTGGACAGTGTGATGTACCTGCTCCTGGCGTCGTACCTCGACCAGATTCTCCCGGGTAAGAACCCTCCGGGGGGGGGACCATTCACTGTAGAATCTGCAACACTTTTCATCAATACTGAATGTCCCGCGAGAAGTTCAGAAAAACACAGCAACAGTTTTATCGTGATTGCCGTCACGTGCAGCAAATTCAGATCGTTCTCATTAGTGACACGGGTACATTAGGTCGCAATGGCTGCGACAAGATCATTAAGAGGTACCGGCATTTTTGAGACAAGGATACTGGCAGTGAATAATGTAATTTGCTCTGGAGTGAGAGGTATGTGTCCCCC
>NW_017306662.1:1252371-1257694 GCF_000935625.1 Nanorana parkeri
TGGCTAGAAGTATTAGAAAATACCCTGGCAACGTGGTCGGTGGAAGAAAACAATACCCCAGGCTTGGTGGTCAGTGGGGGGTAAGCGAGCACTGGGAGTGAAAAAATGACCTTGCATCTGTAGTCAAAGGGAAGAGGAATAACGCCCCATCATTGGTGTCAGTGGGAGGAATAGTGTCCCGTCATTGGTGTCAGTGGGAGGAATAGTGCCCCATCGTTGGTGTCAGTGGGAGGAATAGTGCCCCATCGTTGGTGTCAGTGGGAGGAATAGTGCCCCATCGTTGGTGTCAGTGGGAGGAATAGTGCCCCATCGTTGGTGTCAGTGGGAGGAATAGTGCCCCATCGTTGGTGTCAGTGGGAGGAATAGTGCCCCATCGTTGGTGTCAGTGGGAGGAATAGTGCCCCATCGTTGGTGTCAGTGGGAGGAATAGTGCCCCATCGTTGGTGTCAGTGGGAGGAATAGTGCCCCATCGTTGGTGTCAGTGGGAGGAATAGTGCCCCATCGTTGGTGTCAGTGGGAGGAATAGTGCCCCATCGTTGGTGTCAGTGGGAGGAATAGTGCCCCATCGTTGGTGTCAGTGGGAGGAATAGTGCCCCATCGTTGGTGTCAGTGGGAGGAATAGTGCCCCATCGTTGGTGTCAGTGGGAGGAATAGTGCCCCATCGTTGGTGTCAGTGGGAGGAATAGTGCCCCATCATTGGTGTCAGTGGGAGGAATAGTGTCCCATCATTGGTATCAGTGGGGGGAATAGTGTCCCATCATTGGTGTCCGTTGGGGGAATAGTGTCCCATCATTGGTGTCAGTTGGAGGAATAGTGTCCCATCATTGGTGTCAGTAGGAGGAATAGTGCCCCATCATTGGTGTCAGTTGGAGGAATAGTGTCCCATCATTGGTGTCAGTGGGAGGAATAGTGCCCCATCATTGGTGTCAGTTGGAGGAATAGTGCCCCATCATTGGTGTCAGTGGAGGAATAGTGCCCCATCATTGGTGTCAGTGGGGGGAATAGTGCCCCATCATTGGTGTCAGTGGAGGAATAGTGCCCCATCATTGGTGTCAGTGGAGGAATAGTGACCCAAAGGCAACCAAAGGGCGGCAGTTTGAGGAACGTGTTCTAGAGGGAAAATGTATTTAATAGTCTTGGAGATGGGCTTCTATTGTTGGGTCACATGTCATTGTGCTGAACATTTTTTAATTTTCTTTGGGAACAGGAGAGTACGGTTTGAGACGGTCACCTCTGTTCTTCCTGAAGCCGTCTTACTGGTCGAAGAGGAGGAGAAATTATGGGGTGCTCAGTGAGAGCTTCTTCGGCACCAACACAGATCTGAGCGACCTGGTGGAGCCCGTACCTCTAGGCCTGCATGGGAAGGAGGCCATCAGGTATGCTTGGACAAAACGTTGTCATTATTATAAGTTGACTTCGGGAACACGGTCTCCTTCACCTAGACCTACACCAGTTACATAAAACTACCGTCCCGTTCTGGCTGGGAAGGGTAAATAAATAGTAGATGGCTAGGAACACTGAAGTTCTAGGCTGGACACGTGTCTGAAAGCCTGGACGCTTGGTCACATGATCTCTGCTGAAGGCAAAATCAGCCAATCTAAACTCTGATCTACAGCATTAGCAGCGGAGCAGCACTGGATGGAGCCAGGATGCAGCATTTTCCCCCCGGGGCAGGTAAGTATTTCAGCCCTTCTCATAGCCCAACAAGACTATGAACGTGGTTTTATGTTGACATTTAGATACAAGTCAACATTTTTTTGTTTTGCATTAAGTCCTTTAACTCTTTCTTCTTCTCTCCATGCAGAATTAAAAATATCCATAAGTCTTTCAAGAAGCAGAATCGGCAGGTGGAAGCATTACAAGGTGAGAAATTTCTTAGATAAAGTATCAATAGAAATTGCGCTAGGGAGGTTTATAACCTGTTATTGCCGTGGCAGATGGGGCGAGTTGGCATAAAGGCGGAGCCAGCTATCACTCACGCAGCTGGGCGGGTCCAGACATTGTCGGGATCCGTTACGGCTGCGGCGTCTCAGTATACCGCGAGCTGTAGCTCCCTATATACTGAGCCTAGGGTGACGGGAGGACGCTAGTTTGTGTCCCCCCGTTACCCTAAGGAGAACTATGGGGAAAAGCCCTGACCACATACTTCTCCTTTTAAAAAAAATGTAATTCTTTAAAAATCCCGTATTTTTGGCTAAAGCTTTTATTTCATGTCATGTATGAGGAAATGGTGCCAATGATAGGACTGTGTCTTTGATGCCTGTGGCAACCTTATTTTTATCTCCAGGGCTCACCTTGGACATATATGAAGGACAGATAACCGCTTTGCTTGGGCACAGTGGCACCGGCAAAACAACTCTGATGAATATTTTATGCGGCCTCTGCCCGCCATCTGAAGGTGAGACGTTTAGCTGTCTTTCAGAACCTTTGCTGTATGCTGCAGTATATATATGTGTCATTCAGCAAACAATCGTCGTGTCTCTCTGGTTCCAACTCTCATTAGATTGTTGTAAGATTTGTAGAAATTAGGGATGCACCGATACCACTTTTTTTTAAACCGAGTACGAGTACCGATACTTTTGATCAAGTACTCGCAGATACCAATTACCGATACTTTTTCTTAAAGGGACAGATCAAATTTTTTCTAAAGCAATACAAACTAATGCTTTAAGGTCACTTTCTTAATATTATGATTCATGAGATGACGAGGAAGCAATCAGAATGCCGGGCGCTGCGTCATTACACGGCGCCCGGCTTCCGGAGCATGGAGCCGTTTCCTGGCCAATCAGGAAACCGGGCAGCGTGTAATGATGTGCTGCCCGGCTTCCTGATACAGGAAGTACTCGTGCTAGGTATCGGAGCATTTGGGCGAGTACGAGTACTCACCCAAATACTCGGTATCGGCACCGATACTGATACTAGTATCGGGTGTAAGCCGGTGTGCTGCGCTTGGTTATATGTGATCCACCTTTTAATTGGTCTTTAAATTGTGTGGAAAAATGAAAATATCACAAATTATATACAGTGCCAGTGATCAAATCCTAATTGAGGCTGTGTACTAAAAATACAAATCGAAAAAGGAAAGAAGGTAAATGTGTTCGTGAATAAATAGTATTATAAATATTATGTTAAATTAGTAGATATCGCAAGGTATATATGGCATATGTAAATAGATACAGTAATATATTATCACGTGGAAACAAGTATTGTGAATAATAAATAATTAAAATCTAGTTGAAAAATTGTATAAACAAGTGAATTAATCCATCTGGCAATCAAAAATTAGAAATTATAAATGTGAATAAATGGAAAAAAAACTATTTGTATGTCAGAGGCTACAAGCCGAAAATACAAAAATACACGAATTCTTGTAAAAACACATCTACTGGTATAAAAGGTGAATAAAATATAGTGTATATAGAGGTATATGAACGGGGATTAAGGACAGCAAGATGCTATTTTCCTCCGAGTCGCATTGGGAATCGAGTGTCTTTTACTTGTAGTTCTATTGATAAGTCCGCAGAGGTGAAGAATTCTTCTATAATAGTCTCTCTGCCCTCTCCTGCCGTCAGGCTGCACTTCCTCTCATCGGCGGTGTTTGGACAGCCTCCAGTTATGGATGGAGAACCCTCCGGAGAGATCAGCCAGGAAAACGAGGGGGGGACCGACCATATAAGAAAAAACAGGATTTAAGTGCACATGCAAGATCCTTTATTAAAAAAGTTTAACCAGTTGACATCCGCGGTGTTAGACCCCCTTCCCATCCAGGCCATTTTTCAGTGTTCAGCGCTGCGTTACTTTGACTGACATTTATTCCGTCATGCAGCGCTGTACTGAAATGAATTTTATACCCTTTTTTGGGGACAGATAGAGCTTTCTTTTGGTGGTATTTATTCACCACTGGATTTTTTTTTATTTTTTTAACTATATTAAGGAAAAATTACCGATTTTTAAAAAAAACAGTTTCCCCTATATTAAATGATAAAACATTTATTATTACCCAATTTTTTGGTAAAATATAAAAGATGGGGTCACGTCGGGTAAAAAGACACTAAACATGTCAAGCCTTAAAATTGCGTGCGCGCGCGAAACCTCAAAAAACGATAATACCCAAAATTGGCCATAGGCGACGCTTTAAAAGCTGTTACCGCTCATCAGTTTAGTGTTATCAGTGATTGATGGCCCTAAAATGATTGCTCTCACTGCGACGTTCGCGGCGATATGTAACATGTGTAGCGCAATTGTAATTTTTGCGCGCTGGGGCACCGGACGCGTATTTACGTTTATAGGCGCGTAAACGTGGGGGTGGGGGAGTTAAACATTTTGGGGGGGTTTTTTCCCCTTTTTTTATATGTGACTTTTATTTTATTTTACTTTTTTATATGTTACTTTTATTTTTTTTTATTTATATTTATTTTTTTGCACTTATTGTTATTGCTATTATATAGGGGGATAACAATCCCCCTATATAATAGCAAAGGCACACTGACAGGTCCTCTTTATGGAGACATTAGGGGTCTCTAGGACCCCTAATGTCACCTGTGGACCCCAAAAGAAGCTGATGAAGCAGAGATCTGCTTCATCAGCTTCTTCTCTCTGGCTATAGCAGCCAGGTGACTGACAGGTGAATGCGGAAGTCATGTAATACACATCACTTCTGCATTCACAGCCCGGACGGAGATCAGCAAGGAGCTGATCTCCCGTCCTCCTCCTCCTGACGAGCACATATAGGCGATCGGCGGGCTATGGACCCGCTGATCGCCTATATGTCAGACACCCGGTAACGGGTGTGTTTAATGGTCGGGTCTTTTCTGCCCATGCGTGCCCGCCAGGGGGCGCGCGCGAGCAGAAAATAATTGCCGTCTGGAGACGGCAACCCGCAAATTCAGCAGTGCCGTCCGTCCGTTTTTTTTCTACTAGCGGCGGACGGCAAGAGGTTAAAAATGATTGCACTTACAAACTTCCGTAGGTAAAACAGCATATGCAACCTGTGTAGAACCTCTTCCCAGGGTGTCAGCGAGGAAACAAAGCACTCCCTTTAAGGTACTCACTTCGGTTATCTTAATTGTGTCTGACTGGTGCAGACTTCTGTTCTGAGGACCAATTTTCCACAATGCTTCACAGTTGTTGGCTTTAATGGCATTGCTGCCTGAAGGATAGGAGTATCCAGTGGCGTAACAATCGCCATAGCGACCCAGGCGGCCTCTATGGGGCCTGGGGCCCGGCCAGATGCCGTGCGGGGCCACCTGGGTCGCTATGGGATCCTCTGCTGGTGGCTTTCACTGGCGGCTGAAGAAGAACACGCCCCCGTTCAGATCCCCGG
>NW_017306662.1:1258182-1260582 GCF_000935625.1 Nanorana parkeri
AGGAGGCGACAGGTAAGGAGTGCGACCAGCCCACGTGAGGGTGACCCTGCAGAGCCCACCATAGGGAGTCTAGGGTGGGCTCTGCAGGGTCGCCCTCAGGTGGGATCTCGAGTGGGCTCTGCAAGGGGAATAACTAGAAATCACGGGGGCCCCATACAAAATTGTGCTACGGGGCCCTGTGATTTCTAGTTACGCCCCTGGGAGTATCCCTAAGATTGAGATCCCTGTGATGCTTATTTGCTCCCCTTCGGCCTGTTATATACACACGCCTGTGCTTCTTCAGTTGGTCATTGCCTTTCCTATCAAGTCTATTAGGTATGAAACTCAATGGCCAACTAAAGGGGCTCACACTGCAGCCTGACAACGCTGCTGCTAACTGAGAGGCAGTGACTTAGCGTTGTCACCCTGCTGTAAGAACCGCTTTCACTGGCCGGATCTACATAAGAAATATTGCAACAGATTCATAAACAATATAATAATAAATCTGTATCCAGTGAGATAAGATGGCGAGCATTCTGGAAATACATTCAGAGGGTTTTGCATTCACTTGAAGTGACGTCGGCTTCTGCAGATAAAATTCTGTCATTGAAACGAATCATCTTCATTATTGCGCGTTTGGCCAACGTGCAGCAAACGGCAGACTGACCTGCGCTCTGCGAGGCACCGTGCCGCTGTACAGTCGCAGAAGGCATTCTTGTGCATATTTAACAGGCTGAAGAGACAGAAACGACGGATTAACATTCGTCTGCTGCCAGCGGAGAAGCCGCCAGGGATTACCCAGACTCCTCTCCGAGCCAAACACCAGTTCTCTGCAAGCGGTAACTATACACGCAGAGCTTCCGTGCATGTTAATGAGCTCCCACCCCCACCCCCCATCCCCCGGGGGAGAGACAAGTGCAGCCTCTGATCTGCATTGGATTGCAGTGTATCATAGCGCTATCCTATAAGGATTTATTCTACACACTACAGTATATGTCAGTGTCATTTGGGACATTTAAAATGAAAAATAATGGGGGGGGGGGAGGGGGCAGCAGGTATTGGGGAGAATACATGACTTTAGTACAATTGGTCATCTCTATCTGGATTCAATGTGTCGTATTTAATATAGGCGTTTGTGAATGTATTGGGTTGTATTGGGTTTGGGGGATATATTGTATTGCATTTAACATTGCAACATTGTGAATTCATTGCATCAGTTAGGTTAAGGGCTTGTTCACACCAACTGCCGGTGCGTTCCAGGGCGGTAGCTGCTGGAACGCACAGCAATCACACAAACTTCCCCCTTCATTCTGGGGCGGGAGGGGCCGTGGAGGTGCATTGAAGTCAATGGCACCACAGCCCTTGCCTGCGTTCTGGTGCACTGCAAATGTGATGGTTGAGCGGTTAGGTTGAGGTGGGATCGGCTTCCCTGAAGAGATGAACTTCATTCACGTGGGCCTTGCTGAGGGTCAGTGAGCACATCCTTCAGGTCGGGTTATAAGGTGTGACAGGCAGGAGAAGGGGAGCCAACATGCTGAGCTTCCAAGATGGCGGCAGTTGTATAGCAGAATGACCTGCTTTTGGTCCTCTCGGAGTCTGTAGAGTCTCGTCTAGAGGCCGTCACCGTAACACTTTATAATGATGGTTTGTAGATGAAATGATCTGAATCCTAATCATCGCTAACTATCTATGGACACAGAGTGACCGACATCGATGAGATTCTGGACATCAGGAAGGTGATCGGAGTCTGCCAGCAAAGCGACATTCACTTCGAGGACCTCACTGTAGAAGAGAACCTGTCCGTCTTTGCCTCTCTGAAGGGGATCAGCAAGCCAGCCAAAGAGCAGGAGGTACTGAGCGCTCGCCATCTCGGTGGTCATCGCTGTCATGTGACGTGATCCCAGCGCAACGCTTTTTTGATTTGATCTCTAAATGAAATCCTATTCACAATGGTATCTTCTTTAAAGTTGGGGCCTGCTGATGATCGGCCATGCAGCAACACATAGGGGTCTGTTTATAGACAATTTCACTCAATATCTGTGAACATTCATTTTGTGTGAATAATGGCAAAAAGGAACATTCCCAATATATTTTCATTGCAGGTTGCATGTAGTGTCTTGTAATACCGCTGGATGGCCACCAGATGGAGCCGAGGAGCATCTTTGCTGGTGGAGCAAAATTCCTATGCTCCTCGGCGCCATCTGGTGGCCACCCTGCGGTATTACTCTACAATACATTCGGCCTGCAAGGAAAATATATATTAAATGTTTCTTTTTGCCATTATTCACACAGAACGAATGTTCACAGATATTTGCAGGGAGAAGGTTCGTGTGAATTGTTTATTAATTGTGATTCAAGTAGATCCCATCGCACTCCTGACCCCTGATCTAACCCAAGATGACGGGTTTTATAACCAAGATT
>NW_017306662.1:1260815-1270872 GCF_000935625.1 Nanorana parkeri
AGATTTACCCCAACGCCTTCCTCTGCGCCGCTGCCATTACAAATGCATTCTGGCCCACACAACGCTTCCCGGAGGTAAGAAGGCTCATGAGAGATTCTCACCGGTCAGCGTGATTACTGACCAATCACCGCTCCCTATTGCCACCATTATGTTGCTTTACAGCCAGTGGCATCACAAGGAGGGCGCACCCGGGTGACGCCATTGGAGGTGTGACACCAAAATGACTGGCAGTCATTTTGGCGTCACCCCCTATGAAAAGTCGGGCACTCGGTCATGGGCTGAGAGCCCGACAGTGTCTGGAGAGAGGAGGGGACCCGGGCGGCATACCTCATCCCACCGGGTGAACGTCCCCTCCTCTCTCTGCCGGCGTCCATCACCAAGATGGTCGCCGGCAGGCGCCAATCAGATGGCCGCGAGTGACACCTGGCCTTGGGACGCCCCTGGCTAAAGCCTCCGGGGCTGTGTAGTGAAGTTTCCAAATATCATTATCCGGGGATGGCGCAGGCGGCGGCGGGCTCTTCATTAAAGAGACCCTGTCACTGCATGTCCTATCCCCAACCTAGAGCTCTTCATTAAAGAGACTCTGTCACTGCATGTCCTATCCCCAACCTGGAGCTCTTCATTAAAGAGACCCTGTCACTGCATGTCCTATCTCCAACCTGGGGCTCTTCATTAAAGAGACCCTGTCACTGCATGTCCTATCCCCAACCTAGAGCTCTTCATTAAAGAGACTCTGTCACTGCATGTCCTATCCCCAACCTGGAGCTCTTCATTAAAGAGACCCTGTCACTGCATGTCCTATCTCCAACCTGGAGCTCTTCATTAAAGAGACCCTGTCACTGCATGTCCGATCCCCAACCTGGGGCTCTTCATTAAAGAGACCCTGTCACTAGATTTTTTTCCTCTGCTTCTATATGCAATGTCTTAGATTGGGGGCGGAGTCTCTGTTTTATCTCGTGTTCCGGTGTTCTATCAAAGCTGTTCCCGGGCAGATCGGAACAGCTTTGATTCTATGTTCAGATTCTCCTGCACATACAACCTGCGATGCCGATCTGCCCGGGAACAGCAGAGAAAGCGCTGGAATTCTCCTTTTGCCGGTCACATATTCCAACGCCGGAAAAAAGGGGCGGGATTACGTTAGAATGTGTGACCACGTCACCGGTCACACATTCTGACGCAGTAACAGACTTTGATAGAACACACCGGGCGTTCTGATTGTGTATTGCAGATCAATAAGATTCTTCATGATCTGGACATGGAGGCCGTGAAGCACAACCAGGTGAAGAGCCTCAACATGGGGCAGCAGAGGAAGCTGGCGGTGGGCATCGCGGTTCTGGGCAACCCCAAGGTGAGTCCGATGGAACGATCCAAAGCGGCACCACCCATTTCTGTGACCGCAGAGACATTTGTAGCTAAGCAAGGAGACAAACCGCGTGATTGGAGGACCGTTGTATGTCGTTCTGAGTCACGTGTCATACAAAGACATGTCCGTGTGGTTTGGTATGTACGTGTAGTATGATCTCTCTCTCTCTATATAGAGATCGAATTTAAAGCTGAACTCCTGGAAATACACAGATGACGGGCATGTCGTTCTGTCCATCCAGTTCTTAGATTTACACAGCCCTGCCACAAAGCACGTCCTTGTCTGGCCCGGGAAGGAGACTTGATTTTCCTCTGCTGCAGTTGCAGACTTACAGGTCACGTCCCTCCCCCGAGCCTGTGAAAGGAGAAGCAGTAGACTGATGAGTAGACTCTCTGTCACTCTGCTCTCTCCTATTATCAGCATGCTTCTTACATGCTAACAGTAAGACAGTAAAATGAGGAGCAGTAGACTGATGAGATCAACTCTATGACACTCTGCTCTCTCCTCCTTTCAGCATGCTTCTTACGTTCTAATAGGAGGACAGTGAAAGGAGACGCAGTAGACTGATGAGCTCATTCTCTGTCACTCTGCTCTCTACTCCAATCAGCATGCTTCTTACGTGCTAATAGGAGGACAGTGAAAGGAGACGCAGTAGACTGATAAGATCAACTCTCTGACACTCTGCTCTCTCCTCCTTTCAGCATGCTTCTTACATGCTAATTAGGAGGACAGGGAAAGGAGAAGCAGAAGACTGATGAGCTCATTCTCTGTCACTCTGTTCTCTCCTCCAATCAGCATGTTTATTGTTAGCTCTACAGCACAGATAATTGGTTCTTTGTGCAGCGTCTGAGCTGTGATATACGGGGAGGGCACAAGGGGGATGTCGGGTCACATTCAGGTGTTCGTATCACTGGCAGAGAAAACACAACTACGGATAATGATCACATATGTGAGTTCAGCTTCGAACTGTTTCCAGTATTTGGGCCGTTTTGCTACAATGACATTTAATACGTTTCCTTTCTCCATGGCAACCGTCTCCCCGGCTACATTGTATCGCCCGCCCCTCATGAATATTTCACCCCCTTACAATGGCCTATTGTTGGAGCAGATGGTGTCTCCTTCCTGAGAGCCCCGAACACTCGCAGGTCACACTGCTCCCTATTGTGTCATTGGGCCCCCATGGTGATACCTGCACATACCACCCCATGCAGACCTCCTGCACTCCTCTCCTGTACATACCACCCCATGCAGACCCCCTGTACTCCTGGGTGGATTGCATTGACAGCAGCCGCAGGCACTGAGCGATATTATGGCGACTTCGGAGCAGCTTGGCCTATTTTTATCCCGATGAGACAGCGACAGATGGCGGTGAGAAGTGACAACGCTCTGCGGTGACCCCTCCATTGTGTTTTGGTGACCTCCTGATGCTTTTGGCAGGTGCTGCTTTTGGATGAGCCCACGGCGGGTATGGATTCCTGCTCCCGGTACACCGTCTGGAATGTGCTGAAGAAGAGGAAGGCAAACAATGTGATCGTGTTCAGCACACACTGTATGGAAGAAGCCGACATCCTGGCCGGTACGTTCCCCTTGCAGATCGCTCAGTGGTGTGGGAGTGCTCTGTAGTTCAGGCCGGGGTGTATTGTACTAATAATGCAAATGATGTCAAAGACAGTTCACTTCCTGATGAGAACAAATACAACAAATCAACTCCAAACATCACAGAGTCCGTCCTAAACTGACCCTTCAACCTCCCTAGGAAGAGACGTTCATAGGATGTTGTAGATCACCGTGTATGTATCACATGATGCGTGATGGAAGCGTGTCTTTGAAGGTGTATGTACTATATGTATGAGCCTACACGATATAGCCAGAAGTATTGGGACGCCTTTACCCGCACATGAACTCTGATGGCCTCCCAGTCTTAGTCCATAGGGTTCAGTATTGGGTTGGCTCCGCCCTTTGCCGCTATAACAGCTCCGCCTCCTCTGGGAAGGCGTCCACAAGGTTTAGGAGTGCGTCTTTGGGAATGTTGGACCATTTGTGAGGTCAGGTACTGATGTTGGGGGAGGGGCTCGCAGTCTCCGCTCTAATTCACCCCAAAGGTGTTCTATGGGGTTGAGGTCAGGACGTTCCTCCTCCCCCCTCCCCCAGGCTCCGCCCTTTGCCGCTATAACAGCTCCGCCTCCTCTGGGAAGGCGTCCACAAGGTTTAGGAGTGCGTCTTTGGGAATGTTGGACCATTTGTGAGGTCAGGTACTGATGTTGGGGGAGGGGCTCGCAGTCTCCGCTCTAATTCACCCCAAAGGTGTTCTATGGGGTTGAGGTCAGGACGTTCCTCCTCCCCCCTCCCCCATCCATGTCTTTATGGACCTTGCTTTGTAAACTGGTGCGCAGTCATGTTGGAACAGGAAGGGTCCATGGAGAAGGTCCGCCCCCGAAGTACCTCGTAGATATGATATGGGCTGCTCGCTGATTGGAATATAAGTTTCGGGCGGACTGACCCTTTTCTGAAATGAATATTTAATTGATACAAAATATGTAAATTATTGATTTATAATCATCTTCATCATTTCTATTTCAGACAGAAAAGCCGTCCTCTCCCAGGGGACACTGAAATGTGTTGGATCCTCTCTGTTCCTTAAGAGCAAATGGGGTGTTGGCTACCGCTTAAGGTACATCGTTTCCCTTTATCTGTCATATTGTAATGTAATCTGGGATTTAATAAATCTTTGTTAACAACAATCGAACGTTCGGTTTGAATCCACTAAATCAGGGCTCAAAATTTCAAGTCCTGAGCTACTAGCCAGGCCTTAAGAGTTACTCGCCACCAGTCGCCCCACCTAACCCCTACCGTGCCCCGCCCTTAACTCCGCCATGTCAGTGGTGTGACACACTGAACAGAGATCATTAACAATGCAGAGTACAGAGGCCAGTGGTGTGATGCAGAGTGCAGAGGCCAGTGGTGTGATGCAGAGTGCAGAGGCCAGTGGTGTGATGCAGAGTGCAGAGGGCAGTGGGGTGATGCAGAGTGCAGAGGCCAGTGGTGTGATGCAGAGTGCAGAGGCCAGTGGTGTGATGCAGAGTGCAGAGGCCAGTGGTGTGATGCAGAGTGCAGAGGCCAGTGGTGTGATGCAGAGTGCAGAGGCCAGTGGTGTGATGCAGAGTACAGAGATCAGCAGTCTAATGCAGAAAAAAGCAATGTATCCTCCATGTCCCAGGTGTCCTGCTTCTCCCGTGCTGTCCTTCCAGCCAGTAGCAGCTCTGCAGTCTTCCTCCCAGCCTATGGCAGCTATGGTGGGCGGAGGAAGCTGCAGGATCTGGTGTTCTATCGAAAGACTAAATTCTGAAACATTTGTGTCTCTCCGCTTAGTATGGATATAAAGCCCTCGTGTAACATGGCGTCTGTCTCTGCGCTGGTCTCACAACACGTTCCAGGGGCCACCATTATACTGGCCACCGGCAGTTCCCTCATCTACGGCTTACCATTGAAGGACGTGGACATATTCCCAGGTATATAAACCTTGCTGATCTCCAGGTGTCTTCTGCACAGGCTCCGCCTACTGGGATACAATTCATCTCATGAGGACGGCAGGTTCTTCATTTCCCAACAATGTTTTGGAGGTTGGGTGCTCAAAGCCTACCTCTGGGGCAAACCACCAAATACACAGTGGGAATGCATATATTGGTGCTGGTTCACCTGCCAAAGGGTTTTTATTTCTGTTCAGCCAGCTCTAAGATTTACACTGCCCTGTTAGACAGTTGGTGACCTGACTCCTTTGCCGCAGTTACACCAATAAAGCGTGGTCACCTCCCCACCCCCAGAACAATGATGGAGGAACAGACTGATAAGCTCATCCCTGTGCTCTTCCCTCCTATCACCATGCAGCAGCACACTTAAATGGCCCCTAGTTCTGCCCTTCCCTTTCCCAGGCTGAGCCCTGCTGTACAGGGGATTTTAAAAATAAAGTGATGCCATTATGTCTCAGTGAATATATAACTGCATTTGTGTGTCCAGAGTTCAGCTTTAGGGCCCATTCACACCATATCCAGACCAGATTGTTTCTGGACCCAAAATGCATCCTAATGTATCCCTATGTTATTTCTGGCCTCTGTTCACACCAGTGCAGACCGTTCCAGACCAGACAAATACTACTTGTCCTATTTTGTCTGTTCTGGAACTGCGGGCAGATTCACATCATTTCCTGGACCAGATCTGCCCTTAAAGGAGAACTATGAGGTCAGGGCTTTTCCCCATAGTTCTCCTTAGGGTTACGGGAGGACATAAACTAGCGTCCTCCCGTCACCCTAAGCTCAGTATATAGGGAGCTACAGCTCGCGGTATACTGAGACGCCGCAGCCGGAGCGGATCCCGACATTACTGTCTGGATCCACCCAGCTGCGTGAGTGACAGCTGGCTCTGCCTACCTAGAGGCAAAGCCAGCTGTACCCGCCCCCGTCCGTTCTTCCAGTCAGTGATGGAGGATCGGGCAGGGGAGGGGGGGAATCCCTGCAGGGAGAGGTACAGGATCGAGAAGTGAGCGAGCGACGGTATGTGTTCGCTCACCTCCCGATCTACTGAGCCGACGTGTGACAGTCTCATTGTCACAGGTTGGCTAGAACTATGAGGAGGAGTGAAAAGCACCCCCCCCTCCCCCCTCCCCCCTCATAGTTCTCCTTTAAAGGAAATGTAATAAAAACAAAACTCTTTGGTGCTGATTTTTACCACCAGATGGCGCTGGGGAGCATTGAGATTTCCTCTGCTCCTTGGTTCCATCTAGTGGTGGTAATGCCGCGGAACTATCTGGAAGGAAGATTTATAAATCAGCCCCTGTGATAAAGCTGCAGTACAATGTTTGTCTTTGGACGGATTTGTGATACTTTTTGGTCCAATTGAGTTGTGTTTTCGTTTTCTAGGATTGTTTTGTGCCCTGGACAACGACTGCAGCTTAGGTGTCCTGACCTACGGCGTGTCAGTCACCACGTTGGAGGACGTCTTCGTCAGACTAGAAACGGAATCCGATGTGGACCAGACAGGTAATGAAGTCCGGATCCCCGGGATGGAGCCGGGATCGGTTGTCTTACTCAGCTGAGAATGTTACAGAGGACAGAGACGTAGTCCTGGCCTCATTCCCGGACCCCGAACCCCCTTCATTCAATCATTAGAACTTCATATCATCTTTAGGAGAACTACGGGGTCAGGGCTTTTCCCCATAGTTCTCCTTAGGGTAACGGGAGGACACAAACTAGCGTCCCCCCGTCACCCTAAGCTCAGTATATAGGGAGCTACAGCTCGCGGTATACTGAGACGCTGAAGCAGATCCCGACAATTGTTCCGGGATCCGCCCAGCTTCGTGACTGACAGTTGGCTCCGCCTACCTAGAGGCAGAGCCAGGTGTACCCGCCCCCTCCCCCGTCCGTTCCGCCAGTCAGCGCTGCAGGATCGGAGCGGGGAGGGGGGAATCCAGCCCTCCCCCTGTCACGGCAGAGAGCCGTGACAGGATCGAGAGGTGAGCGAACGCCGGTATGTGTTCTCTCACTTCCCGATCTACTGAGCCGACCTGTGACGGTCTCATTGTCACAGGTCGGCTAGAACTATGAGGTGAGTGGAAATCACTCCCCCCTCCCCCCCCCTCATAGTTCTCCTTTAACACTTTATTGTCATTTCAGTCTTTTTGAATCTGCAGCTTTTATTAAAAAAATGTATCTAAAGCCAAAAACAAAAATGTAACGTTGCAGTTTGCTGGTCCTCAGGCCGGGTTCACACCTGGGCGTATTTTTTCAGCTCGTTGTTTTAGCGCGTTTTTACGTTCAGTGAAACGCGCGTTTCACTGGCGGTTTGAACAGGTCCAGGAGTACTGAGTAATTTATTAATAATTTATTTGTTTTCTCTTACCTAACTGGTAACTGGCATTTTTTTGCCGCCCCCCCTTGAAAGTGCCGCCCTAGGCGAATGCCTAGTTTGCCTTGCAGCAGATACACCCCTGTACGTATGCTGACGCTGCTAAAATTGGCCTGAGCCTCCAGGCTTTGGTGAGCTCCGGTCAGGAAAGGGTTAGTTACTATCGAAGTCAATGTTTCAATAAACTGATAGCTGTATACACCGAATGAAACAAAACTATGGAAGAGTAACGGATAAAGAACGACCACAAATCATAAATCATGATGGGCTTGAGGAGCCATTTAGTATCCGGAGTGGGTGTTGTGTCCGTAGATGATCGTTTTCTTATTGTGTCTTCTCGTAGATGACAATATTTTCACTCATCAGAAGATGGACGATGACAGCAAGTGGAAATCCACCGAGGACATCGACCAGGGCTTACTGTCCCTTCCCGAGTCCGATCCCTGCACCGTGAGTGGCCGCGCTCTGTGGAAGCAGCAAGTCCGGACCGTAGCCAAGTTACATTTCCGTAACTTATACCGAGACCGCAAATGTGTTCGAAACGTGTGAGTATTTCTGGTTCCGCTAGGGTCAGGGAGTAGGCAACCTCGGCTCTCCAGCTGTGCTGAAACTACAAATCCCATAAGGCATTGCAAGCCACAGGCATGACTCCCAGAGGAAGAAACATGATGGGATTTGTAGTCTCAGCACAGCTGGGGAGCCAAGGTTGCCTACCCCTGCGCTAGGTGATTGCAAGGAGCACTGGAAACCCTCCACAACTCTGCACCATGCTACATGACCAACCTCGTCCCAAATATCCCCCAAACGGACCTCTGCTCCTCCATACACCTCCTGCTTTTAGGTTCCTCGTCACCTCCTTCCAATGCTCATCTCCAGGACTTCTCTAGAGCCTCTCCCATCCTCTGGGACTCCCTACCCCAACCTGTCCAGCTATCTCCTACTATTTCAAGGCGATTCCTGAAAACGTATCTCTTCAGGGAAGCCGATCTGACCTCCACCTAACAACTGAACTTCTGCTTCATCCATCAACTCATCCCTGCAAAGTTATTGTATCGCTTGCCCCTCCCCTTTTAGATCGTAAGCTCGCAAACAGGGACTTCCTATCCCTCTTATCATGAATTGTATTGTAACCGTAGTGTTTCCCTTTATATTGTAAAACTCTGCACATCTATAGAAGTCCTACATAATAATAATAATCATCTGTTGGCTGGTCTATGATGAGTCGGCCCGACAAAAACATGGGTTTTGTTTGTATTATTCGGTTGCTGGGGAGTTAAACCAGCCCAAGATTTCTCGCGTCTCTCAGCTGTGCGCTTCTCTTCCCGTTGGACGTTTGGTGCAATCTGTTTTTAATTGAAATTTTTCGTACACAAATCAAAGAAAAAGCCTACGCATAAAGTAGGGCTGCGGAAATTAACGATTAATCATTAATTTTTTTGATCGATCAAAATAATTTTTATCGGAACTCACCTTTCCGCCGGCTTCCGGGAGTCCTCGGAGATCCGGTGACGTCACGGACATCGACGTCACCAGACTCAGGCACTCAGGCACTCAGGCTGATTGCAGTTTGTAAACTGATGTATCCTTGAACTACTCATTTATGCTTCTAATCGATCTACCATTGTGAATACCTTTGCACTCTATTTTGCTATTTTTAAACAATAAAGAACCATCTGCACTAGGGTGAGCGCCCTTCTCTTTCTTTTTGTCTTCCAGTTATACAGTTCCCTTGGCTGTATAATAATGGCCTATAATTAATCGAAATTAATCGATTAATCGATTTAAAAAAACATTTTAGTCATTACCAGCCCTAACATAAAGGTTTCAGCCACAAACGAAACAATACAAAAGAGCAAGAGGGTGGGCGCCCCATAGGGAGCCCGGCGTCGCATGGTACCGTTACAGATGTATTACAGAAGTTAGGAACCATCACACAAACAGAGACACCACCCCTAAATATGCAATATATATCAACAAAAGAGAAAGAAAAGGGCTTTTTAGGTGACCTCTGGGAAATACCGGGGAATTGATCCAGAAATAAGGTCAGTTGATCCAGAAATATAATAAAATGTCATTTTTAATACACTCAATTCACAATGTCAATACATATAGATATATATTCAAATTCATCCAGATAAAAATGATAAATAGATGTATGCAACATAAATAACCTCCCTGGAGCCCACACAGAAACCATGATTAACAATTCATATATCGGTCATTGCTCTCATTGTATTCATGTCTTATTCAATGATTCATTGTACATAATTGTTCTATATATCAAAAATGCAGCCATGATTCTGTGCTTGCCCCAGTCTTCAACGCGTTTCGCAGAAGCTTCATCAGGAAGATTTGGAGAGGTTAACCATCTCAATGACTCTTTTGCCGGTGATTGGATATCCATCTGAAGGGGGTCTCCCCAACCAACCAGGAGACAGGAACATCGGGGGGGGCAGCCGGAACGCAAGGAAGCCAAATAACTGTCCTAATCGTTCCTTATATTTGTAAGACTCCTCGGACTGTGAGGGGCGAATTCCCCTCCTCAGAGCGTCCAGCTGTCCCCCCTCCATGTTCCCGTTATACAACCCACTGACGGCGTCTGACGTGGGCAGATGGTTACAGATGGTGACAATCATATGTTGGAGCAAAGATCTGACACTGAACAGTGCAGGTTATGGAGTCATACAGAGTAGTATACAGCGAGGGTCCATTCGCTTCTCCCGCCCGAGTGCGTAAACCCCACTGGCCCAGTGACTCGGGGAAAAAGAGAAACTGCCCACGTAGCGGAGTTCCCTT
>NW_017306662.1:1270921-1272974 GCF_000935625.1 Nanorana parkeri
TTAGGGGGGAACCCCCAAAGCTTATGGGGGTAACGCAGAGAGGTGGAAGAAAGAGCAAAGTGAGTGCAGGAGAACGAACAAAGGAGCAGTGGGAAGGTCCCATTGGATGATTTATGTATTTCATACCATGGGGAAGGCATTTAGAGGAGCGGGAACACCCTTGGGGTGGATCAGATACTCCAAAAAGAGCGGCAATAGAGCCGGGAGCCGGGGAAGGGATTTCTCACCACTGGGACTAGATGACTCCTCATACCAGTTGTAGTAGGGTGAAGGTGCTCTCCGCACACCTTTCAGCAATCCCGGCCAGTACGAAAACGATGGTGCTTGCAGTAACTCCACGGATGGCACCGTGCAAAACGAACAGTTGAAGAAATAGGTCACCAGCACTCAATAGATTCAAAAATAAATAAGTCCTTTTTATTGGACCATGGTGTCACGACAATCAGAAGAAGCCGACATTTCGGGGCCACGCAGGGTCCCTTTCTCAAGGCAAAAGGTCCCTTTCTCATGGTCCAATAAAAAGGACTTATTTATTTTTGAATCTATTGAGTGCTGGTGACCTATTTCTTCAACTGTTCGTTTTGCACGGTGCCATCCGTGGAGTTACTGCAAGCACCATCGTTTTCGTACTGGCCGGGATTGCTGAAAGGTGTGCGGAGAGCACCTTCACCCTTTATTGATGTGACATCTTTTGCCTTGAGAAAGGGACCCTGCGTGGCCCCGAAACGTCGGCTTCTTCTGATTGTCGTGACACCATGGTCCAATAAAAAGGACTTATTTATTTTTGAATCTATTGAGTGCTGGTGACCTATTTCTTCAACGACTCCTCATACCAGACGTCACCATTGTGTGAAATATCATTTTTTGGGGGACCGAGCACTTGGCTGGCTGTGGGTCTGAACGTCGGGCGTCTCCGGGAGCCTCAGATCCCCAGGGTGCTCTATAAAGGAAGTCTGCACAGTTGCCCGGTGGCCTCTCCTCTCCAAGCCTTCCTTTTGGCCAGTGAGTCTACCCATCACATTCCTTACCAATAGGGAATGTGTGGGCGGCAGGATGTAATGCATTTTATACGTCAGCCGTTTCGGCAGTGGTTGTGTTGTCCTTACAGCGCTCTGTAGTGCTTTGCTTTGGTGCTTGCGGTGTCTTTTATCAAGCATTGTCATCCTGCAACGTGTGCGCTTTCAATTGGCTATTGGGCTGCCCATCGTGTCTATCAGATAGGAAGTCCAACTGACAACTAAAGCAGTCCACAAGGCAGGCTGACAATGCTGCTGCTCGTTGTGAAGCGTTGACTCACCGTTGTCAGCCTCCAACAGGAAGTGCTGTTACTGGCAGGATCTCAATGTTAGAAATTTAGAAACTGAGTCACAAAAAATGGTTTGCTGAAGGAAACTGTATACAGTGAGATGTGATGTGAGAACATACTGAAAGTAGATTTGGGTTTTAGATACACCTTAAATCCTTCTCTTCCTTCCCTTTCAGGTCTCTGTCTTTATTCCTCTTCCTGGCTGTCCAGGCCGCAGTAAACATCATTCACTGGTACAACCACAAGCCATCCGTCCCCATTAGACTGTCTTCAGAGCTGTACTTCCTGCGCCCAGGACAGAAGATCCAGAAGGACGTCACCAGCCTTCTTCTCCAGAGCTCCACAGGTAGTCTTTGGGTCCTTAATGTCACTCAGGGGGAGGGGAAGACCGAGCACGGCACAAGATTCAGCAATCTCTATGTAAAGTCACAAGCTGAATGCCATCATCCTCAGTTTTGTAGCTGGGTGCACCAATTGGAGGAAACCCATTTCATTTAGAGATTATTGGACCTGTAACAGGAAATGAATCCTCTGTCTGGGAAAGTCTTGTTTCGGTTGATGCCCCTCCGCTCATCCACACAGAACGTTCAGTAGATCCGAAGATACGGGCAGATCAGTGGCGTAACAACCGCCAGAGCGACCCAGGCGGCCGCTATGGGGCCCGGGCACAGAGGGGGCCCGGCCAGGACACCCCCCTGATGCCGTGCGGGCCGTCTGGGTCGCTATGGCTTCGAACGCGCCGCTGTT
>NW_017306662.1:1273048-1278062 GCF_000935625.1 Nanorana parkeri
TGAGCTGTGTGGGATCTCAAGTGGGCTCTTCAAGGGGTGTAACTAGAAATCACAGGGCCCCATACAAAATTTTGCTATGGGGCCCTGTGATTTCTAGTTACGCCCCTGGGGCAGATTATGTTTTTTGTGCCAATTTGGACTTTTGTTGTGAGAGATGAACCTGGCCTTACCCTGCTTTCCTCTCATTGGTCCTTTAGTGTGGATCAAGGCCTTGCTGACCAATAGCAAGGCTTGATAGGCAGAGGAGGGCACTGCCAGGCTCACATGTCACCCAAGTAAACCACATGTGACCCATTCCTGGTTTTTTTTTGAGGATGTGTAATATCTCACCACCATTGACTGTTGATGGAGCCATGTGACCTTCATAATAATGGATTCCCTTCCTCTCTCACCCTATTGTTCTGATAATGTTTCTGTAACTCAGATGCAAAATATCCATCGTGAAGCCTTTTCTCGTTGCAGGTGCCAGTATTGATGAGATAATTGATCACCTTCACAGTCAAAGGATACAAGTGGATCTGATGAACGGGACCGACTACATGTCCGTCGCCCCGCACAGTGGGGCTTTGGATGTCATTAGTTCAGGAAAGGTAGGAGGGTGTAAGTAGTGAGTAGAGTATAGCATGCATTGCATTCATCCAATCACTGTCGGGGATGAGGTGAGCGGGGAAGAGAGCCGTGACAGGTGAGGGGCTGGATTCCCGCCTCCCTGATCCTCCAGCGCTGACTGGCGGAATGGACGGGGGAGGGGGCGGGTACAACTGGCTCTGCCTCTGGATAGGCAGAGCCAGCTGTCACTCACGCAGCTGGGCGGATCCCGGCACAATTGTCGGGATCCGCTTCAGCTGCGGCGTCTCAGTATACTGCGAGCTGTAGCTCCCTATAAACTGAGCTTAGGGTGACGGGAGGACGCTAGTTTGTGGGCAAAGAAAAAAAAGTATTAACAGTTTGTGCATCATAAAAACAAATCTATAAAAGGGATTATTTCCACTTTTTAGTGTATTGAACCCAACTGTGCTAAGGAGCATGAGAATGAAGTGATCCACAACAACTGGACTACTGGGATCACATCCAATGGGTTACTGCACATTGAACATTGCTCTTCACCTCACTGGCCAAAGATTTCAGGACACGGTGATGATTAGAATGTGTGCATGGGATATTTGCACATTCTGGCAGTTAGGAGGGTTTTGGCGTGGTCATAGTGTGGCTACATCTGCATATACAGGTGAAACTCGAATAATTAGAATATCGTGCAAAGTTCATTTATTTCACTAATGCAACTTAAAAGGTGAAACTAATATATGAGAGAGACTCATTACATGCAAAGCAAGATAATTCAAGCCGTGATTGGTCATCATTGTGATGATTATGGCTTACAGCTCATGAAAACCCCAAGAACCCCAAATCCACAACCTCAGAAAAGTAGATTATTACACGCAATCAATAACACAAGGATTGTACATAGAACAATATCGGACCTCTGAGAAGTACAAGCATGCATATGTACTCAGTACTTGGTTTGGGCCCCTTTTGCAGCACTTACTGCAATTACTTTTGCACAATATTCTAATTATTCGAGTCTCACCTGTATTATAATCACGATATATATTTTCTCTCTCTAAGGATATAAATCTGTCTGATTGTCACATCCGTACATTTCCATTGTTTGAGCTCACTGCCTCTTCTCATCGGCCTTAGTGCAATATACAATGAATAAGCAGAGCTGCCTTACACTTCACTGCGCTTCTAGGAGGGTCATTATTACTGAACCAACTTGTGCTTATGTGTCTTCTAGTATTTTATCTATGAAGCTGTGTTCAACAGTACCATGGTGCACTCCCTGCCTGTCCTCATCAACATCATCAGCAACACTCTGCTGAGACAGCTGCATGTCAATGAGAGCATCCAAGTGTGGAGCAGCCCTTTCCCCCAGGTCAGAGCATTGTTCTACTGTACACCCTCACAGGCTCCCTTAAAGGGTTAGTATTTTATTTACAGATGGAGCCTAGTGGGCTGAGTAACCCCCTTGTATGTTTTGGATGCTTCAACAGAAAGATCTCACAGCCAAAATTCCCGACTCTGCTCTTGTCTACCTGGGAGTTTTGGGTGTTCTTGCCCAACTTTATGTGTACCAGATCCTCCATAATATAAATAAATCCAGCAGGGATGGAGGGAGCCCCTCATAATGTCCACAGCAGGTGGACACAGTATTCTAACTAAAGATCTATATAGAGGAATCAGGACCCCCTTCCCCCTGCTGGGGACCCCTCTAGTGATAATAAAGATCTATATAGAGGGATCAGGACCTCCTTCCTCCTGCTGGGGACCCCTCTAGTGAAAATAAAGATCTATATAGAGGGATCAGGACCTCCTTCCTCCAGCTGGGGACCCCTCTAGTGATAATAAAGATCTATATAGAGGGATCAGGACCTCCTTCCTCCTGCTGGGGATCCCTCTAGTGATAATAAAGATCTATATAGAGGGATCAGGACCTCCTTCCTCCTGCATCAGTACATCAAAAGTGATTCTCCTGTCCACATTAGAACACACTAATGATAATTGTATATTTTATGTCAACAGGAATACTTGGATGTATCATTTAAGATCACTCTGTATTTCCTGGTCATATATCTGGGAATTTTAGCTGCTGGGATGTTGCCTTATTTTGCCATGGAGAACATCTACAACCATAAGGTAAGAATTGGAATACTGTGTCCAGTGTTCATTTCCAATAGGCCCTTCATGCCATGGTCTCCCTACCCTTTGTAGTGATGTTTTCATTTAAACAGCAGATATGTAGGTAGGGCTGCCATTCCTGACACTCAGAAAAGTGCAGCAACTATAAAAAGTTGTCAAAGTGGAGATAGAGAGATACAAAGTAACATTGTATATAAACATTGATCAGAGGGAGATAGAGAGATACAAAGTAACATTGTTTATAAACATTGATCAGAGGGAGATAGAGAGATACAAAGTAACATTGTTTATAAACATTGATCAGAGGGGAGATAGAGAGATACAAAGTAACATTGTTGCTTTTGTATCTACTCTTTGATTCATCTGTAGATCAATGGGTTGGTCTTCAATTTGCATATGTTGTCAGTTAAAGCAACCTGAGCAGTTAATATAAAAATTCTGTATTCATGAAATTACCGGAATTGAAGTGCACAAACTGAGTGTAGGGACAATAAATACACACACAGTATAGTAGTACGATCCAATCCAATGCAACGTCAATTAATACAACATCAGTGTATAGCTTGAGGTTACCTTGAGATGCTCTTTACCAATTGTTCATCTCATTCCCTACATCAGGTGAAGGCCTACACCCAACTAAAGATGTCCGGCCTCTACCAGTCTGCTTATTGGGTTGGACAAGCTGTGGTGGACATGCCTTTGTTTCTTCTGATCCTCTTCATCATGCTGGCAACTTTGTTCATCTTTAATAAGGGAATTTCCCTTTATGCTGGAACATTCGTCACCTTGGTGAGTTTCTGCAATTCTTGTCCTCTGTCCTGGTAGCCTGACCTCTTATTGTCCATCAGATTATAAATATGTCTGTCCTTCACTGGAGGACTTGACAGGCACCTGGATAATAAACTCTGCCTTTAATCTTTACATATACATACCGTTTGTTTGTGGAATTGAACTTTTCAAATCCATTTTTTTGTCAAAAAGTTGCGAATGTTGATTCAAATGGTGGTTTTGGTCAACTACAAGAAAGTGGAATTTATAGTTTCCCAAATGAGGCAGAAAAATCTGCAGTCTATGTATAAGACTGCCTTAGATTTTCCCCCTTTTCGGGTCTATTTCAATTTGAGTGCAATTCTCCATCAACTTTTATTTCGATCCTCTTTATTGAAGCCGTCATTCCACCTGTACAGACAGAAATATGGAAATTACAAATCAAAAGGTGCCTATGATCAATACAAGCCCAGATTTGACCTCCATATCAACTAAATTTTGACAATTATTTTGTAATTCTCGGTGGAATGAAGTTGGCTACGAAATTGCCATGTCTATGGCCAGCATAAGAGTTTAGTAACTGGAAACTTTCATAGACACAGAAATGGGACTTCCAGTCAACAATATGGCTTATGGACCATGGATGGCTATTTAAAGGAGAACTATGGGGTCAGGGCTTCTCCCCATAGTTCTCCTTAGGGTAACGGGAGGACACAAACTAGCGTCCTCCCGTCACCCTAAGCTCAGTATATAGGGAGCTACAGCTCGCGGTATACTGAGACGCTGCAGCCGGAGCGGATCCCGACGTAGATGACGGGATCCGCCCAGCTGCGTGACTGACAGTCGGCTCTGCCTATCTAGAGGCAAAGCCAGCTGTACCCGCCCCCTCCCCCGTCCGTTCCGCCAGTCAGCGCTGGCAGATCGGAGCGGGGAGAGGGGAATCCCTGCAGAGAGCCGTGACAGGATCGAGAAGTGAGCAAACGCCGGTATGTGTTCGCTCACCTCCCGATCTACAGAGCCGACCTGTGACAGTCTCATTGTCACAGGTCGGCTAGAACTATGAGGTGAGTGGAAATCACTCATCTCATAGTTCTCCTTTAAACATCCAGCCCTGCGTCCAGCTCTCGCCTCTGGACTTTTATTTATGGAGAATGTAGTAGGAGACATGACAAGGCTCCAGGGGAGGCGGGAACAGAGGACATGGAACTATGGAGTTCCTGTCAGATCCTTTTACCCGTCAGATCCCACTCAAATGTGAATTTGTAATCTTGCAGACATTGTTTCTCCGTTGGTCATTGAAGGACACAGCACTCTGATTCATAACCTATATGTTATGCTGCCAACTTGAGGGATTGTTGGACCCTAAATTGAAAGCTAAAAAGTGTCCAACCTTCTATTGGCTATAACCCGACTCCCACTGTTCAGCCTAAGTTGTTGCAAAGCAGCAGAAAATGAAGGAAGGACTTCCTTACAACCAAAGAACAGTGTCAACAGGCCAGCCAGAAAAGTCCACCCAAGGGGGGGGGGGGGGGGGGGGCCCCCAAAG
>NW_017306662.1:1278073-1281232 GCF_000935625.1 Nanorana parkeri
GGGGGGGGGGGGAGCTGTGTCCCTCAAAGAACATCGGAGAAAAGTGTTTATGGCGCATAAAGCCAAAACTTGTACTTTCAAGCATTGCTTCCTATTTCAGATCTTCTGCCTGATCGGCTACGTGCCAGCGACGGTGCTGCTAACCTACGTGGCTACCTTTTCCTACAGACGCATCAGCGACACCCGGCAGTGGTGGTCAATTTTCTTTTCTATGGTATGTACGGTGACTGATGACGAGGTGCCTTAAAGGAAATGTATCATTTCTATCATTCTGAAGATATTCATGTAAGGGAGATCAGCTGGGTGTTATTGGGTTACCAATGTACAGAATGTTCACGTTTTGAAACCTAAAACTTTGCTTCATGGTGTTTATAATGATATATGGACATTGGGGGCGGTGGGAGGAAGTCATATTTTCTTGTTAGATATTTAGGATCTGCTTCCAGCTTTCGCAGCGCTACACAACTGTTGTGCTTTTACAGCCTTTATTTCGGAAGTAACTTTTAAACCAGGGGGTCTCAAACTCAGTTCATTTGGGGGGCCACTCGACAATTTTTTTTCTCCCATGGGGGCCGCTTGCCAAATTTCAGACTTTAAAACAAAATGTAACTATATCCGGTTTGGTACAACGGACCCCAATACACACACAATAGGGCCCCATTCATATCTGTAGGTTTAGGTGCGATTAGGGATTCCTGCGTCAGGAACTTGCGTTTTCCTGCAGCAGGAATTGCTAATCTGGTGTTTACAAGCGGCCGCTGTCACCCGTTCAAGTTAATGATCGGGTGACAGCAGCTCCATGTAAAAGCCTGCACACCGCATGTAATGGTAAGTGATATAATTACATGTGAGTAAGAATCAATTACTATCCCCAGACGCATTGATTGTGCATCCAGGGAGTTCTAACCGCATTTAATCATATTACATATGATTACATGTGGTGTGCAGGCGTTTACATTCAGCTGCTGTCACCTGATCATTAACATTAAAGGAGAACTATGAGATGAGTGATTTCCACTCCCCTCATAGTTCTAGCCGACCTGTGACAATGAGACTGTCACAGGTCGGCTCAGTAGATCGGGAGGTGAGCGAACAGATACCGGCGTTCGCTCGCCTCTCGATCCTTTCACGGCTCTCTGCCATGACAGGGGAGGGGCTGGATTCCCCCCTCCCCGCTCTGATCCACCAGCGCTGACTGGCGGACGGACGGGGGAGGGGGCGGGTACAGCTGGCTCTGCCTCTAGATAGGCGGAGCCAGCTGTCACTCACGCAGCTGGGCGGATCCCGACGTCTAAGTCGGACCCCCCATACACATAAAAAATACTACCCCTCTACATAATAAAATAACACAGCCCCAGTCGTCCCCCTTACACCCACATGGAAAATGTAATACAGAGCCCCCTCTCCTGCTTACCTTTTTGCAGGGAGGAGGCTGTGTGAGGAGGCACGATCCTTGGTGATTGAATAGTAAGGTTTGCAGCAGACCTTACCAATCAATTACCGAGTGCCGACACAGAAGCAGCTCTGCGGTCTGCATTCGATAGGACCCACGGGCCGGTACTTTGAGACCACTGTTTTAAACGATTGTCTCTTTGGTGGCTGGGGAGGCCGAGTGGCGGACATCTGATTAATAACAATATTAATGTGTAAGCTCCTATGTGTAGTGATGAGTCCGGGCTTCGTGCGAACGCATTTCACCTAAGTTTGCCCGAGCCTGCTCAAAACTGTGAGCGCCACACTTTCTCCTGACCCAATGAGTGGCGGCAGTTACAGCGGGTGCATTGCCCGCCCCTTTGTGATGTGTAGTTGTAGGTCGGGGAATGCATCTGCCTCAGCTGATTGGGCCAGGAGGGGGAAGTGGCGGTCACAGTTTGGAGCAGGCTCGGGGTTCACACTAAGGCCCCATTCACACCTGACCGTTTTGTAGCGCGTCCTACGCTCGATGAACGCTCTACAAAACGGTCAAAAAAATAAATAGCACTGTAGTCAATGGCCTCGTTCCCACCTGTCCGTATTTCCGCCCGTCCCGAACGCGCTACAAAACGGCCCACGCATGAAAAGGTCCCGAAGCGTTTTTTGCTGCGTATTGGTCCGTTTTGTAGGGCGTTTTCCATTAGTATACTGCCAAGTAGCCTTTGGAATCGCGCGACGGTCGCGCGGCTTTTTTACCGCGAATCGCGGTAAAAAAACCGCATGACGGTCGCGCGACAGACGCGCATATTACAATACGCATAGGTGTGAATGGGGCCTAAGCCCAATCTCATCATTACTCAGGGCTCTCCTAACCCTCTTGTCTTGAATGGTTTTGTAACTCTTCTGTCTCCCTTTTTGTTGTAAAGTGCAGCACAAAACGTTGACAATATATAAATCCTGAAGAATTATAATATTAAAGTGCTCTCTCCATTATCTGTCAAGGGACACAGGCTTATTGGTAATAAGTAACCAAAGGTTATACTGCCACCTACGCACACAAAAATGGACGAGGGGCACAAAGAGAATGTATCCCTTGCCAGTTACACTTGGTGTCCTCAGGAGAATGGACGTCTCCTCCCTTTCTTCTCTTTTCCACTCGGGTTGGGAGATCTTTACATGTGAATGTCCGGCCATTCTGATTGGGAAAAGCTCTGACACTTGCTGGCAGTGTGAAAACTTGTCCCCCAGTTCCTGCCTCTCACACAATCTTATTGGCCAGTTACACAGCCAATCATAGTACCGGGCCAATAGGAATGTTGGGGGCGGAAAGGAGAAGGCAAGCTCAGACACTATCTGGACCTGTTAGAGCTTTGCCCAATGAGAGCGGCCCGGCTATTGGCCATAGATGGAGCATTGACAGCTGCGTGCAAACACATCGGGTTCCAGAACTTCATATCTGCTAGAAATGTTATTTATTCATCTTTCAAGCTATGACGTCACTTTATATACTTTGATTACAGTTGCAGGACTCTCGTGATATATTTTTTGCCTCATCAGTCACATTCTTTTTCTGCTTCTCCGTCCCTCAGATGTGTTTGATCACCATCACTGCTGTGGAGCTCGCCTCTGTCATCGGGAACGATATGATATTTACTGTTTGCCACGACCTGTTCTCCTTATTCATCCCCATCTACCCCCTGATTGGTTGTTTGATCTGTTTATAAAAGGTAAGAATGGGGTGGGGAC
>NW_017306662.1:1282150-1283815 GCF_000935625.1 Nanorana parkeri
CCCCTCTACATAATAAAATAACACAGCCCCAGTCGTCCCCCTTACACCCACATGGAAAATGTAATACAGAGCCCCCTCTCCTGCTTACCTTTTTGCAGGGAGGAGGCTGTGTGAGGAGGCACGATCCTTGGTGATTGAATAGTAAGGTTTGCAGCAGACCTTACCAATCAATTACCGAGTGCCGACACAGAAGCAGCTCTGCGGTCTGCATTCGATAGGACCCACGGGCCGGTACTTTGAGACCACTGTTTTAAACGATTGTCTCTTTGGTGGCTGGGGAGGCCGAGTGGCGGACATCTGATTAATAACAATATTAATGTGTAAGCTCCTATGTGTAGTGATGAGTCCGGGCTTCGTGCGAACGCATTTCACCTAAGTTTGCCCGAGCCTGCTCAAAACTGTGAGCGCCACACTTTCTCCTGACCCAATGAGTGGCGGCAGTTACAGCGGGTGCATTGCCCGCCCCTTTGTGATGTGTAGTTGTAGGTCGGGGAATGCATCTGCCTCAGCTGATTGGGCCAGGAGGGGGAAGTGGCGGTCACAGTTTGGAGCAGGCTCGGGGTTCACACTAAGGCCCCATTCACACCTGACCGTTTTGTAGCGCGTCCTACGCTCGATGAACGCTCTACAAAACGGTCAAAAAAATAAATAGCACTGTAGTCAATGGCCTCGTTCCCACCTGTCCGTATTTCCGCCCGTCCCGAACGCGCTACAAAACGGCCCACGCATGAAAAGGTCCCGAAGCGTTTTTTGCTGCGTATTGGTCCGTTTTGTAGGGCGTTTTCCATTAGTATACTGCCAAGTAGCCTTTGGAATCGCGCGACGGTCGCGCGGCTTTTTTACCGCGAATCGCGGTAAAAAAACCGCATGACGGTCGCGCGACAGACGCGCATATTACAATACGCATAGGTGTGAATGGGGCCTAAGCCCAATCTCATCATTACTCAGGGCTCTCCTAACCCTCTTGTCTTGAATGGTTTTGTAACTCTTCTGTCTCCCTTTTTGTTGTAAAGTGCAGCACAAAACGTTGACAATATATAAATCCTGAAGAATTATAATATTAAAGTGCTCTCTCCATTATCTGTCAAGGGACACAGGCTTATTGGTAATAAGTAACCAAAGGTTATACTGCCACCTACGCACACAAAAATGGACGAGGGGCACAAAGAGAATGTATCCCTTGCCAGTTACACTTGGTGTCCTCAGGAGAATGGACGTCTCCTCCCTTTCTTCTCTTTTCCACTCGGGTTGGGAGATCTTTACATGTGAATGTCCAGCCATTCTGATTGGGAAAAGCTCTGACACTTGCTGGCAGTGTGAAAACTTGTCCCCCAGTTCCTGCCTCTCACACAATCTTATTGGCCAGTTACACAGCCAATCATAGCACCGGGCCAATAGGAATGTTGGGGGCGGAAAGGAGAAGGCAAGCTCAGACACTATCTGGACCTGTTAGAGCTTTGCCCAATGAGAGCGGCCCGGCTATTGGCCATAGATGGAGCATTGACAGCTGCGTGCAAACACATCGGGTTCCAGAACTTCATATCTGCTAGAAATGTTATTTATTCATCTTTCAAGCTATGACGTCACTTTATATACTTTGATTACAGTTGCAGGGACTCTCGTGATATTTTTTTTGCCTCATCGGCCAATTTTTTTTTTTGCTTC
>NW_017306662.1:1284004-1290245 GCF_000935625.1 Nanorana parkeri
GGGGCGGCTGTTCATATATCTGATGACAGGTTGATGGTTTGTGTACACCAGAGTGGTCCTACAGATCTCAGTGGATAGGATATCTGAAGTCAGGGGTCACGTCCGTGGTTGTTGCTTCCATAATAGAGCCATAAGGTTGGCCAGATGCTTGTTAGTCACTAATCCTATTCTCAGCCGTCATCAGTCTGCAGGAGACAAAACGTAATACTAAGAAGCTGATATTTCATTTTTTTTATTATGACACAACGTGATTATAGAAGACAGACCCTCTTAGTTAACACTGTTACTAGCAGCGGACAACTAGGCTTGGGGCGGGGGCGGGGGATTTGTCCTGTGGGCCATTATGTGTAAGACACGGTGGGCTGAAGTCTTTTAAATAGAGATAAATCACCGTTCAGAGTGGGACCCTCAGTCAGAGTGGGACCCTCAGTCAGAGTGGGACCCTCAGTCAGAGTAGGATCCGCAGTCATTGACACATGGTGGACATTATATAGATGCCGGCTGTCTGTTCAGACCCTTGAACTTGGTCATGGTGGCTCGAGCTAACCCCCCGGTGCCTAAATCTGCGGGCCCTTGATCACGCTGGCCTGAGGCGCCATGGGTACCACCTATATACACGTGGTCATGTGTTAACATGCAGATAGAACTTCTCTTTAGGTGGTTTTAGTGTGCAGTAAAGTAAAATTTGCTGACAGGAATTTCACAATGACCTTCGTTTTCTCAGTTTAAACATTTGATGTTTTCTATTGTGAATAAAATCTGAGATTTATGAGATCTGCAGATCGCTGCATTCCGGTTTTATGGAGATTTTGCCGCGTCCCGAATTTTTTGGGGAATTGGGGTTGTCATTTTTTGGTCTATTTTTTTTTTCATTTTCAGAAGTCCTGGAAAGTTTCAGGGGATGAGAACAGCTACACACAGCTGGGCCGGGTGCTGGTGGCAGTTTTATCGGTAAGTTGGTTTTGTTTTATGTATTCAGTGTTAGTAATGTGACATTTGGCATAAAATATTCTGAACTTTTTCTTTTACTGACACATGCCCGGGTCGTGCGGTACCTCTTGCTCCGGGTGAGGCATTCCCCGCCCCCTGCCAGCTGAAGCCCCACCCCCGTCTGACAAAGCTCAGTCCTCAAGCTAGTGTAAAGGAGGAAGGGAGGAGCCTCCCTGTCCCTCACTTCCTCCTCACTGCTGAGGCGCTCCGTCCATGACAGGTTACACAGCGGGGAGGATTTCCCTAGGTAGATTCTTCTAGGTGAGGCTCCGCCCCCACCTGCCTCCCCTGACCATCCCTGGCTCAGAGATATTTCATATCAAGAGTGTAGAGGGCAGCGGACGGCACAGACATTATCCTATATTGGATATATTTCAGCCTGACTATACCCACATTGTTGTTCTTCTTAGTTTTGGATAGAGTTGGAAAGAATTCAAGTTTCTGTCACTTTCTCCCTATCTGTAACCCCTGCGGGGAAACTTTCCCACCCTAATCCATGCAGAGGGGTGGCGTAGCAATTAGGCCAGCAAGGCATGAGCAGCAATAAAAAAACGTTATTAGAAGTTATAACCCTTCCCCACTCTGCTGAGAATGTGTGCTAGGGTTGCCACCTGTCCAGGATTCACCCGGACAGTCCGGGTTTTGAATGCTGTGTCCGGGATGTCAGGCAGACGGGGGCAACCAGAATTAGGATAGGGGCTACTGGCCCCCCACTGAAAATAGTCTCAGCTGTGATATTTACATATAAATAAGCTGCAACTCATTGTCCCAAAAATATGTCCGCGCATCGCTAGAGTGTGTTCGGGTTTCGCTTGAAGAGTAGGTGGCAACCCTAATGTGTGCTCACTTCCTGTCCTAACAGGAAGTGAGGAGAAATCTCCCTCAGGGACTTTGACAAGAACTGGATTGTGATGTCTAGACGACTGGGTCGGAGCAACTCCAAAACTGCGGCTCTTGTGGCATGTTTCCGGTCTGCAGTGGTCAGTGTGATGCTTTGGGCAATGTTCTGCTGGGAAACCTCGGGTCCTCCATTCATGTGGATGTCACTCTGACACGGACCACCGACCTAAACATTGTCCCTGACCCGCCCCCCCTCATGGACACGGTATTCCCTGATGGCAGTGGCCTCTCTCAGCAGGATAATGCGCCCGGCCACACTGCACACATGGAGGAAGAATGGTTTGAGGAACACAACAAGGAGTTTGAGGTGATGACTCCGCCTCCAAATTCTCCCGATCTCAATCCAATCGATCATCTGTGGGATGCGCTGGAAGAACAAGTCCCATCCATGGAGGCCGATCCCCTCACAACTTACAGGACTTATAGGATCTGCTACTGACGGCTCGGTGCCAGATACCCTGTTTCCCTGAAAATAAGACCTACCCCGAAATTAAGACCTAGATGTGACCATTCCCATGGCCGCTAAGGCATAAGGGGGAACTTGAATAGCGGTGCCAACGAAGCCATCACTAGAGGAAGCGAGGCGGCGGAGGGAGCATAGCCGCATAAGCCGATGTTTCCTCTATAGCGCCGGCTCCTGTAACAGGCGGAGTGATACCAAATGCGCTCCGCCTGTGAGGAATCCATAGTGAAAGCTTCGCTCATTCTGGTTACCAAATTGCTCCTGGAAAGGTACGGCGCCCCCTGATTGCCCCGATCACCCGATTCCTAACTTTGCCATTTTGGAGTATTTAATTTGGATTTGAGTCAACTTTGGATTGTTATACATTAAAAACTAAAATAAGACCTAGTGTGTTTTTTTTAGCCGAAAAAAAAATATGACAGTGTCTTATTTTCGGGGAAACACGGTACCGCAGCACACCTACAGAGGTCTAGTGGGGTCCATGCCTGGAGGGGTCAGGAGAAGGGGAACCTCCTCAATATTAGGGGGTGTCAGAATGTTATGGCTCATCACTGTATGTGGTTAAGGAAGTGACAAAGACGCTTAATGTCTGGCAGGATCATGAGCTATTCTCAGCACTTGCTGAAATTATTATTGAAAAGTGAAATCTAATGCAGTCACTCCACCTAAGGTCTGGCCAGCTGCAGTATATATAATGTTAGTTTTGGGGTTTAGATTTAATGGGTGGGCACCCTCCTCATGGAATGTTATATATTGTGGGGGCATATCATTTGTGTAAAACATGTTCTATTGGAGAAGCTGTCCTCGATATATATTATTTGTTCCCTGTGACAATTCTTCTTTCTCTACAGCCGTACGTACAATGCGTTGTCCTGCTGCTGCTCCTGCGCCACCTAGAGGTCAAGAATGGGGGGAAATCCATCAGAAAAGATCCTCTTTTCAGGTATGATGCACTTATGTTTTCTCTCTTTCACTCGGATGTTACTCGGCACAGGAGCACAGTGTACCATGACCACAAGGGGGCGCTGTGACTCCTTCCCAATTCCTAAACACAGAAGGTTCCCAGCACACATACTGGTTAGCCTGCAACAAAACGAATTGCCGGGTCTAACGGAATGCGTTACAATCTGAGGTTTTAGTTGCACAACTTTTTGCAAAAAATATGTGGAAGCCGCACTCCCTGGTCCTGGCTCCTCTGTGTAACGCGGTCCTAACGCTAATCTTTGTGAGTCTGCATATTGGAGCATATTAGGCTGTTGATAAATTGAATGCAGGTGTGCCTGGGGGGAGGCCACGCCTCCTGTTTTCCTTCCCTATTCCTGGCACAGCTCCCTCCGGCTTTGTTTTTACTAGCCTGCTGCCACAATTCCTCTCTCTCCCCTTTAGCTGTACTGGCCCCTGGCTTGCAGCCTATGAGGGGTCCCAGCAACTGCACCATGGACATGGTTATCAAAGGGCAACTTGCACCCGTGTTAGAGGATCTCTTGCCTGATAGGAGTGTGCATTCAAAGTCATTGAACCTGTCCTAAAGGAAGTACCTGCGCTGCCATTGATCCTAGTTAGTCATTACCTGGAACAAGTTTACCGCGTGAACTGCATATTTGCACTGCACCAGAGACTCTTCAGGGCTTGCTTCCACCAGCCCGCGCGTCTACCACAACGTCCCGTGCCTGGAACGCAAGGAATCGCATGCATAAAGTCTCCATGCGTTCTGGGGCGGGAGGGGGCGTGGCAGCGCCATTCAAGTCAATGGCACTGCAGGCACGATCCCCCACCCGCAGTACGATCAGCTGTACAGGAACGCACGGTGATAAAATGTCCTGCGTTCCAGTGCGGTCACAACAATGGTGGTCCTTTTTCAGCAATAACTCTTCTGTTTCTCCTTCTCTGTGGTCGATGAGAATATTCCAGCAAATGATAGAACATGTTCTGCGTCTTTATTAGAAAAGACCGCTAATACGTTTGTTTATCTTTTTGAAATAAGAAGCATTTTGTTTTCTCGGTGGTCACAGGACGAAGGAGAAGAAAGGCAAAGCGTGGAAATTCACCGAGGTCCCGGAGGATGAAGATGAAGACGTCCGGGCAGAAAGAGCGCGGGTTGGCGAGTACATGGCCGCTGACTGTTATGAGGTAGGGGTCTTTGAAAGCGCAGTTCAACCCCTTAGGCCTCGTTCCTAGATCCATATATCCATGCTGTTTGGCAGGCCCCATGCTGATTGGCTGAAAAGCCGGCTTCTCAGCCAATCAGCATAGAGCCGGCTTCTCAGCCAATCAGCATGGAGCCGGCTTCCCGGCCAATTAGGAAGCCTGGAGGCCGGTCTTTAACCGCCACCCGGCTTCCTGATTAGCCAGGAAACCAGATGCATGCTGTTTGGCCGGCTCAATGCTGATTGGCTGGGAAGCTGGCTTCCCGACCAATCAGCATCAAGCTGGCTTCCTGGCCAATCAAGAAGCAGGGCGGCGTAACAGCATGAAGCCGACTTTCCAGCCAATCAGGAAGCTGGCTCCATGTTTGCTCACAGCACTCAAAGTTCCGGTATCGGGGAAGGTATCGGAGCATTTGGGCGAGTACGAGTACCGATATTTATCTTTTTGGTACTCGCCAATACTGGTACTTCCACACACATGGAGCCAGCTTCCCAGCCAATTAGTAAGCCGACCGCAACTCATTACCCGCCACCAGGCTTCCTGATTGGCCAGGGAGCCGGCTCCATGTTTGCTCACGGCACTGCAAAGTTCCGGTATCGGGGAAGGTATCGGAGCATTTGGGCGAGTACGAGTTAAATCATTTCTGGTGATCCTGCCACGAAGTTCCTTGTTCAGCCATTTTCCTGTCACCTTGTCACATGGAGCCGCGATGGAGACTACAAGCGGCTGTGCCGACACACGTAGCTCAGGCATGGTCCACCATTGTCCCCAAGACCCAGAGCTTCAGCAAACCAGAAGTCCTCCATTTGGGATTGACATCTAGGTTATCCTTTGTCTCTCACAGAAGCCTGCCATCATGGTGAGCGGGTTACACAAAGAATACAATGAAAAGGGAAAGACCATTGTGGGGAAGACGATGAGGAAGGTCGTGGTCAATAACATATCGTTCTGTGTGAGGAAAGGTGAGCCGTCCCGGGACCTCAGCGCGCCGATCTCTGCAACGTCTCCGATCACCAGAAATGTCTCCATTGTGAACTTGTCTTCCCAATTTCAGGGGAGATCCTCGGACTGGTGGGGCCGAACGCATGTGGAAAAAGTACGATATTGGACATGATGGTGGGACAGACGGACCCCAATGCCGGACAGGTCAGTACCGTGTTCTTGTGAGGGAACGCCAAGAGTATTGGTGGGTCTGTTGTGTTATACGGAAAGAGTACCTGTAATAGTGTAGTAAACCTTACAGTGCAGCAGAGACGGCAGTTACAGAGACCCCGTCACCGGCCTCAAACAATTACAGGTAAAAGCACAAGAAAAATCAAGTCTATGAATTGCTTACTTGCAGCATTTTTCCTTTACAGCCCCTCTCCTCCCTACATAAACTTTTATGTAGCTGCTGGGGATGGGACAAAGGGGAATACTATAGAGCAGGGCTCAAAATTTCAGGTCCTAGCCAGGCCTTAAAAGTTACTCTCCACCAGTTGCCCTGCATAACACAAACACACACAGGGCACAACCTGCACCAGCACAACGCACAGAGCATTACACATACAGCCACAGCACAACACACAGGGCACAGTACATTACACATACAGCCACAGCACAACGCACAGTACATTACACATACAGCCACAGCACAACGCACAGAGCATTACACATACAGCCACAGCACAACGCACAGAGCATTACACATACAGCCACAGCACAACGCACAGTACATTACACATACAGCCACAGCACAAC
>NW_017306662.1:1290350-1291286 GCF_000935625.1 Nanorana parkeri
CCTGCATGCCACAGTTCCACACACAGTACATTACACATACAGCCACAGCACAACGCACAGTACATTACACATACAGCCACAGCACAACGCACAGTACATTACACATACAGCCACAGCGCAACGCACAGAGCATTACACATACAGCCACAGCGCAACGCACAGAGCATTACACATACAGCCACAGCGCAACGCACAGTACATTACACATACAGCCACAGCGCAACGCACAGAGCATTACACACACGCGGCACCCAGACAGACGCATCTCTATGTCCCTCTCAATTACCTGCTGGCAGGGGCCTGACCCTTGAGATTAAGCCATAATGCTCCGCGCGCAGACTGGAAGTTACGCTGCCCGCAGGAAATGAGAGCGGACCTTAGTAAAGATGGCTGCCGTCATGCGGCCATCTTTAATATGGGAAGGTGCACGGCCGTGAGCAGCAGCATAGGGACAAGTCATCCTCGGTCCATGACTGACTCAATGGCTTCATTTTCACTCGCCCCCACGCAATTTTCACTCGCAAATTGCGAGGGGGCGAGTGGAAATTTTGAGCCCTGCTATAGAGTGGCAGCTCTGAGGCTTCCAGCATTACATCCAAGATGGCGGCACCCAGCAGCAGTCTCGGGGCTTTTGGGTGTCTAAGCACTGGAGGCTTCTACAGGTAAATAACAATTCCTCATATAATCTAATGGGAGGATATTTGTTGGTGAATGGTCTGGTGACACGGTCCTGGTCTGGTGACACGGTCCTGGTCTGGTGACACGGTCCTGGTCTGGTGACACGATCCTGGTCTGGTGACACGGTCCTGGTCTGGTGACACGGTCCTGGTCTGGTGACACGATCCTGGTCTGGTGACACGATCCTGGTCTGGTGACACGGTCCTGGTCTGGTGACACGGTCCTGGTCTGGTGACACGGTCCTGGTGTGGTGACACG
>NW_017306662.1:1291315-1292772 GCF_000935625.1 Nanorana parkeri
AGGATATTGATTCGTTCCTGGTCTGGTGACACGGTCCTGGTCTGGTGACACGGTCCTGGTCTGGTGACACGATCCTGGTCTGGTGACACGGTCCTGGTCTGGTGACACGATCCTGGTCTGGTGACACGGTCCTGAAGTGGGAGGATGACAGCCAGGCTGCTACCCTGTTCAGAAGGATATAATCAGTGGCAGCCTCAGTGTTTCATTCATGACCGGTTCTCTTGAGGCCCATTGAGAGGGACTGTAATGCGTTTTACATCTAGAACCCGTGTGGAGGGGTTGTTGCATTCTCATACAAGTCTATGGGAGTACGAAAACTGCTTGATGCAGGTTGGATGGAGGTGAAATGCGCATGTCGATGAAGTCTAAGCTCTGAATGATCTCAAACTGATGTCATTGATCTTTTCATGTGATTTCAGCTCTTTATTGGAGAGCCGGGCCCTGCAGGGGGAGGTGCGGCCCCCATGCGGTTTGTGGGATATACCCCTCAAATAAACCATCTGTGGCCAGAGATCCGATTGCAGGAGCACCTGGAGACCTACGGATCCATCAAAGGCATCAGCAGGAACAGCCTGAAGGAAGTGGTGGACAAGTGAGCTATTGTTATATGATGCATCGTAATCCGGGACTCCAAAGAGAATGACATTGTTAAAGGGCCGGCGTTCCATGAATTCCATGCCATCCCCTCACAGTGCCATTCCACTCATTCCATCCCGATCGCAATCCAGTGTTTGTTTATCCAGTTTACCCAGGGGCCCCTCCATGATGATGATACAGGGGACATACTGGGGCCCCTCCATGATGATGATACAGGGGACATACTGGGGCCCCTCAGTGATGATGATGATACAGGGGACATACTGGGGCCCCTCAATGATGATGATACAGGGGACATACTGGGGCCCCTTAGGGATGATAATATACGGGATACACTGGGGCCCCTCAGGGATGATAATACAGAGGATACACTGGGGCATATCCTGTGTCAGCGTTTATCCGGCGTCTCTGGTCTTGGTCACGCCTGCGTATTACAGCCCTGTAGACTTCTAATCCTTTTTGTGACCCTAACCTAACAGAACCCACCCGCTGCCGGTGCGCACTTACCTCCTCTATGGGGTAGTGAGCTGTGACGATCAGAAATGGTCCCATACAAGTCTATGGAGCTGTAATGTAAGACGCCACTCGGCTTGCGGTGCTGGATCTACACAAACACAGGTAGCCGCGGCCATCAGATCTAGATAGGTTTGCATCTGTGAAAGGGGGGAGGGGGGGGGGATATTTTGGGTCAGGCTAAAGGGGCAAAAGAAGGCCAAGTATGGTTAATAAGCTGCCTTCACTTTTCAATCACTTCCAATTGTATTAGCCATCAAAAGCTAATGTAAGAGTAATTGAAGGTGCCCGAATTCTCTATAGTTGTGGGCCCAGCAGGTGTACAGACCCGGGAACTCAGCACAGGG